>NC_052623.1:19128661-19428661 GCF_016161935.1 Mauremys reevesii | reverse complement strand
CATCCCAGGAAGAGCAGTGGAGCGATGGTGCCTCAGAGCAGTGGTGCTCCTTGTGGACAGCAGAGGAGCAATCCGCTCCATCCAGTGGGAGGCTCGAAATTGCACTGGCTTTAGCCACCAGCATGGACTGTGGAGCTGCAAAGCTGCCTCTCCCTCCTCCATCCAGTCTGGTGCAAAGTCAGAGGATCTGTCCCCATAACTAATACACTGTAGAAACCTCTAAAAGTGACCGCAAGGAGCTTTCCCGTGCCTAATGCTGTTATTTTAAGGACCAACATCTCAGGACATTCCAGGCCTAGAAACAAGAGCTATGTACATCATTGGAAAGCTGGGAACCTTCTCTTTCCAGTGGGTAAACTATCCCTTTCTAGCTCATGAGACACTGGCCCTTAAACCTCTCAGTATCGCCAAGCCCAAGCATTCAAAAATCATGAGTCGGGCCCCCCAAAATCAAGAGACTGGTTTAAAAAAGTCTCTTGATTTTTTTAAAATAATAAATGCTGGGCTCTGTTTCTTTGCCTTCTCGTGTCTGGGCCTTCAGGATACACTCGCTTCACATTTTAAAGCTGCTCTCTGCAGCCAGGAAGGCTACAAACTTATTTTTATTTTTTGAAATGACAGCTGGGATTTCATGCAATCTCTTTATTCCAGCAGCTGCAGTGGCGTGCCGTGACATTTTTAGTAAGGCATGCAAGGCGTGACCTCACACATACAGTGCATGCGAGGTCATGCTGTGGGGAGGATGCCATTTTGTTCTCCCAAATGGCGTCGTTCATGCGCATTTAGAGACTGGATGGAATCATCCCGTGGGCACAGCCGGCCCTGGAGCATGCGATGCATTCATTGCATATGTAGCCAACGCCCTTGAGCAGCTGGGGCTTCAAAAAAAAACCCACTAAATATCACGAGACTCACAATAAAATCAAGGGAATTGGTGGCATGGGGTCCTTGAGTGAATATTTCCCCTCCCATAGTGTAGTTTTGAGGGGGCAATTCACATTTTGGGGGAAGAGAAGAAACTTTTCTGCTGGTTGCCATATGTGAGTAAAACATACATCCATTCTGAGTGCTAGGAACATCTATATAATATCACTCGAATGCACATATATTGGACTAACAGCCAGCAACTGAAACCCTCCCAAAAAGCTGCAAGGGCAATAGTTTTGGCTACAGAGATTCATATAGACTTTAAGGCCAGAAGGGACCATTACATCATCTAGCCTGACCTCCCGGAGAACACAGGCCATATATTTCACCCAGTTACCTCTGTACTGAGCCCAATAACTTGTGTTCAGCTCGACCAGATCTGCCAGAAAGGTGTCCGCTCTTGATCTGAAAACATCAAGAGACAGAGAATCCACCGCTTCCCCGGGTAATTGGTTCCAACAGTTAATCCCCGACTGTTAAACATTTGTGCCTTATTCCTCATTTGAATTTGTCTAGCTTCAGCATCCAGCCTTTGGTATTTGTTAGGCCTTTTCTGCTAGGTTACAGAGCCCTTTAGTGCCTGGTATTTTCTCCCTATAAAGGCGCCTCTCAATCACTTATTTCTGACACGTTGAAGATTGAGTGCTTTAAGTCTCTCACGATAAGGGATTTTCTCCAGGCCTCAAATAATTTTTGAGGCTCTTTTCTGCCCCCTTGTCAATTTTTCAACGTCGTTTTGAAAACAGGGACACCAGAACTGGACACACTATTCCAGTATCGGTCTCATCAATGCCCTACACAGAAGCAAAGTCACCTCCCTACTCACTACATCCAAGGATTGCATTAGCCCTTTTTGCCACATCACTCTGTGAGGTCATGTTCAGTTGCCTGTCCATTACAAGCCCTAATCCTTTTCAGAGCCACTACTTCTGAGTAGGCATCGCCTGCATTCCTTGTTCCTAGATGTATAATTTTGCACTTGCCTGTATTAAAATACATTTTGTTTGAATGGATCCAGTTTACCAACTGAGCCTCACCTGGATCACATTGCAATGGTCCACTCAGAGTGAGAAAGGCATGGACAGATACGGTGAAGTCTGAATCCAGAAGAAAAGGTCACAGTTATTTTCTTGCCATGTAGAATGGTGGTAAATACTCTTGGCAGCTGCTGCTCCCTGTGACCTGGCGTGGAGATGGAGTCTCAGTTCACTAGCTTTTATCCATTCCCCCGTCTCTATTAGCCACATGCTAAGTATTTGATGACACCAACTGGTATCAAACGAGGTGGCTAGAGAGTGGATGACTGTCCTTTGACCACAGACGCCACTGCAGTCTGTCCCTCCTCATTAAGTCTCCTTGTGGCCCCACAAACACAGTGAACAGGAGGGATGATAACATGGAACCCTGCAGAACCCCATGAGTGAGCCTTTGGAGCAGAAATGCAATTGCTCACTACTGCTTCCTGGGAGCTCTCAGAGGGAAAGGAACAAGACACAGAAGAGAAACTCATCCTATTGCTTCTAGAGTCCCCAGGCCAGCTAGCATTTGACAGTCAATTATATCAGAGATCTCTGCAAGGATAATCATTTTCCCCCTCCATTTTTCAATGACCTGCACTGCTGCCAGATTTAAAAGAAATCACCTCAAAGGCTTGCTCTATCTTCCATCTCCAGGAGATCTTCAGACAAGCCAGGCAGGGCTAAAACCAAACTACCTCGAGTCAAAGACATCTGAGCACTCCAGGTATGGTGGGAGTTGCCTCACTGCAACCTTCTCAGTTGTTTCCTCACCAAAAAGGAAGCTTTGAGCCAAGGTGATATTTGGACAGAGTGTGTCAGAATAAAGAGGTGGTTTATTGAGTGAGAAAGCCCTTGTGCCGGGAGGCACTGACAGTTCTGCTCCAGTAATGGCACTGTTGGCTTTCACCTGCTAAGAGCAGGACAGATCTAACTCACAAACTTCACATCCCCCAGCACCTACAGAACCTCAGCAGGGGACATTAGCTGAAACTCAAGCAGATGAGGGATGAGTGCAGGAGCAGAGCTCAGCATGACCGAGGAGGGGAGATATGGGTGGCTTTCTGCCCTCCACCCTCCCCCACCCCGATCCTGGAGAGTGAGTCAACACACAAGCCTGAGTAGTCCACAGCGGCCAGCACGGCGGCGCGGCGGCGGGCGGGGGGGGCGGGGATTGCGGCGCGGACCTGCGCTGCCCTGCGGAGTCAGCGAGCCAGGAGGGAGGACCAGGGCTGAGGCATGACGCGGACGGCTGCGCTGCGGCCGGCTGGCCCGGCGACCGCACGGCACGACGCGCGCACGCCTCGCTCAAGCAGAGCCACCGGACGACCGCGAACCGTCCGCAGCTGCGGGGAGGAGTCAGCGAGCGCAGCACCGACCCCCTCCCCAGTCATGCCAGCGGGAGGAGTCGCTGGCCCGCGCTCTCGCGGGCCCGCCGCGCTGACTGCTTGGGGCGGCCAAAAAGGTAGAGCCGCCCCTGCTGAGTAGTCTCAGGGTTGGCAGATAAAAACCCTCATGGGGCCTTTGGCTTACCCCTTCCAATGTCGGGACACTGCTTACCCTGTGGGTGGGGGGTGCCTATACCCACCTTCTGCCAGCTTGGGTATGTCTACACTTGTGCTTCCCAGCTCAGGTAGGCAGACATCTGCTAGCTTGAAACAGCAGTGTAGCCCAGGGTAGCCACCCAAGTGCATACCCCGGGGCCTAGGGGGGGTTGGGGCTCAGGAGGCTAGCCCATGCTGCCACCGGTGCTACCCCCGGCCACAGTGTTATTTTTAGCACACTCACTTGAACAGCACTAGTGCGTGCCTGTCTAGACTGAGCTATGAGCCATCCTACCTGCTGTAGATATAACCATAGAAAATCCTCAGCTCCTACTTAAGGCAGCGCTAAGTCTTCTTAAAAAATGTGTTTTCTTCAGTCCTCTGTCTAGGCCGGTATTATTTTTCCTTGGCATTTATTGCTGTCTCGCTCTCTTGTGTATTCCTTTATTTGTTCATCGAATTATCCTTTGAACTTGCTTCTACTCATTTTCAGAAGCCTCCCAACTCTCCTTCCTATGCTAATCTTCCCCTTCCCTTCAGGCCCATGTGGCCATGGTGGCCCTTTAATGCTGCTTAGACTTAACAATGATGAATTTTAATTGCTACCTCACCCAACCGCTCCTGCTCTTTTGCAGTAAAATTCTCTGTAGGTTCTAGGATTCCAATCAGAATTCCTCAGGGTGTTTTACTTTCCCTCAGAGTCAGCGTGGCTGAGGTCAACAACTTCCCGGGCTGCCTCCTCCATGACTTCACTCCTCATATGCTTTGCAAATCTGACAACATTGTGATTCCACTTGATCCTAGACACCCCTCATCTTCAGACCACAGATTGAGTCCAGAATAGGGTGACCAGACAGCAAATGTGAAAAATCGGGACAGGAGGTGGGGGGTGATAGGAGCCTATATAAGAAAAAGACCCAAAAATTGGGACTGTCCGTATAAAATCGGGACATCTGGTCACCCTAGTCCAGAACGTCTGGTGACTACATGAGCTGTTAAATAAGCTGCGCTCCCTTTCCATGTCCTGACATTCCTTCTAGCAACAGGCACCCCCCGCTCCATCCCCATACTAGTTTTTAATCCCAATCAATATGAGTAATTCAACCCCCATCTCCCCCAACTCCTCCACATTATCCTGGCATCTAAAGTCAGCCTTCTTATAAAACAGTTTGCTCAGAAAAACTTGTGATGAGCCATAGACCGTCATTTTGGGCACTTCTGAAGTCCCTTCGACCCAAGGACTGGGCAAATGTGAATCAATTAAGCTTTGCAATGCCCCATCCCCTTAAACAAGGTCCCTTTCGCTGCCATAGCCTCAGAAGTGCAAAGGCACTGCCAATGGAGACCTCAGCCCCCTGTGCTGTGACCACTGCTACACAGGAATTCTGTGTATGCCTGATGTAGGCAATTAGCCGAGCAATTCTTAATACTGCTGCAAAACCCAAAAGTACCTGTTGGGATCGCGGCTCCATTGTACCAGCTGCCAGGCAAACACAGGGCCTGAACCAATACCTCCTGACACCAACAGGGGTCTTGCCATTGATTTCCGTGGGAGATGACTCAGACCCTAAAATGCACAAGCACAGATGATGGTGGGGGACAGGGATATAACCTACAAGTTAATGAGCAGGATGATCAGCACATGTCTTGCTAGCTACATGGTGGAGGGGGTTTAATGGAAGCTGAGGTGGAGGGAGGAGAAACAGTGTGTGTAAATGTGAGCAAGGGAGCAGGAAAAGAAAGGAAGGGGGAAAGGGAGATGAAGTGAGAGGGGGCGATGAGGAGTTGGAGGGAGAGGCAAGGAAAGGAAAATAATGGTGAGGCGCTAGAAGGGCAGGCAGTGTAAGGAAGGAGAAGAGATTATTTCTGTTCTCCAAGCAGCAGTGGTAGGTTTGCATTGTCCCCATCTTAAAGATGGGGAAACCAAAGCACAGAGGCTGCATCTACACACTGAGAATTTTTCTCAAATGCGCCTTCCATTGCTCTAGCACCTGACTGGCTGCTGGCTTTTTAAAGCCCCAGACCTGCTCCGGGCCTAGCTGGCAAGAGAGTAAAATTGCCAGCAGCCAGTTTGCAGTCAGCGTTCACAGGCTCAGAGACGTTCCGGGTCAGATTTTCAAAAAGAGTCCCGGAACCTAAATGGGAGCTGGATAGTTGGACAGAGTTTTCAGAAGAGCTCAGCATGATTTCCTTGTGAAAATCTGGCCGTGAGTGTGACCATCGGAGCTGATTGGGAAACCTAAACCATTTTGAGATGCCTAAATGGGAACTGAATTCATTTGAAAATCTGCCCTGGATGGTGAGTGATGAGCAAGTGAAGTGCTAGCCCTGCAGGACTTGCAGAGCGAGGCAAATCCCCCCAAATGTCCTCAGGAGTCTACGTTCCGATGGACCGATGTCGTTGCTTCGCACGCCCTGGTGCCCTTCTCGTGCATTCATTTTCCACCACTGCTTGAGCAGCTCTCATGCTCAAGTGTTGGCACCAATATGGAACAATGATCCTGTTACTGCCAAGGATCATATGGTGCTTCTCCTTGAGTATGTGTTTCCCTCCAATTCAGCTGCATTGCGGAACTGAGTCTCCTCAGTGCTTATGTGTCAAGTGAAAACTCCCGAATGTGTTGTGGAAAACACCTTTTGTTTTTTGTAGGGAGGCTCTGTGTCTGTGTGTGTGCGCACACACGTGCTAAGTTAAGGGTACTCAGACTAATACCTAGCTCTTAGCTTACCCATGGTAACAAATCAGCCCTACCAAAGGACCCAATCGAATGCCCATGCCAGTGGTCCCCTGGGGAACTGGATCAGCCCCAAAGCCCTTACATAAGCAGTAGTATCCCAAATAAGGAAATGGAGCCATAGGTCCAGAGCCTGCTCTCACATCTGGTTTACCCCAGTGTAACGCCATTGACCGCAGCAGAGTTAAGCCCGACTTACACTGTCTAACTGAGAGCAAACACCAGACCTGGAGTAGTTAGGTGACTGGTCTGAGGCCGCAGTGGGGAAGGGAGCAGTGGAGTAAGAGCTCGGGAAAGCCTGGCTGACAGCCCTCGCAGCCCCCGCGCCTCATGCCCATCACCTCAAGGGATCAGGAAGGTGGTGTTTCTCCACAGCTGGCTGGGTGCATTCTGAGAATGTAGCAACTTGCTCTGAACCATCAGATGCTGGACATTGGGAGGGGTAGGGTACCAGACCGGATGGACAAATGGTACAATCTGCTATGGAAAAAGCCTGTATGCATGGGACAGTCTAACAAAACCAGTAGTACAAGGGCCTCAAGTGGATGTGAAATAGAGTGTAATTGGGGGGCAAAGTAAGTCACTGCAGCTCTGGAAATGGGGGAGGGATAGTTCAGTAGTTTGAGCATTGGCCTGCTAAACCCAGGGTTGTGAGTTCAATCCTTGAGGGGGCCATTTAGGGATCTGGGGCAAAAATCTGTCTGGGGATTGTTCCTGTTTTGAGCAGTGGGTTGGACTAGATGACCTCCTGAGGTCCCTTCCAACCCTGATGATCTATGATTCTCCTCACTGATCCAACCTATTATATCAATGGAGCCAATCTCAGTTGAATATTTAGCAGTGAAAGTAGAATGAGATTTCTGCTGCAGAATTAATGCAAATTACACCAAAGGGAGCAACACTGTAAATAAAAGATTCAAAGCATCAAATGGGGGGAACTTTTGCCTGTGTCATCTGAAACATCAGGCATCAAGCTCTTCTCCAAACTAAAACTTCCAGCCATGAAAAAATCCAAGAGAAACAGAGGAATTTCGCTAAACCTTTGCAAAAATACATTCACCTCTGCCAGTAAAAGCCATTCCTTCATGGCGCCATTGGGCTAATTCACCCTGTGTCTTGTTCATCTGTCACCCCACTGGCTTGGGGGAAGGTGGGGGGAGGAGGATTTGTGTGTGTTTTCAGCACTGGTCTGTATGTGTATATATATATAAAAACGGAGGCCCAGATTTTGGCAGAAGTCCCCAACTGGAATGAAATAAAACTTTGTTTTGTTTAAGTGATCTGGTTGTGAGGGGGAAAGAGAGAGAGAGAGAGAGAGAAGGGAAACAAATAAGGATAGTTAAAAAGTGAGTGTGAAAGAAATACTCAAGGGAGGCAAATAAAGGACTTTTTTATTGCTAATAACACGTGTTCTGGCATGTGCTTTGCACATTGTTAACTCACCTTGAAACCGGTAGATTTTTTTTAAATCTGTCTTCTGGATATTGAGTTATTACAATTGAAATATGAAAAAAATTGCTTTAAAAATCTCTTTTACAGTTTGCATAGAAACCCTGAAGGATGATGGGTGATTTCATTCCTTGCTGTGGTTATATTCATAATTCGCCCCACTGGGTCGGGTTGGCTGCATACATGCTGCTGCCTGTGCATCGGGGTTATACTAATAGGGTGGATGGTTTCAGCAGCTGTCACGCTGATGGTTGCTGTTCATTCCACCAGGCTAGTTCTGCTCTCAGAAACCAAACAGGATGGAATTTTATGGCAGTGGGGGAATAAAACTGCAGAGCGAATAGAGAGTAGAGGTCAGATTCATTCTGGCAGCAGGAACATTCCTGCTTGCAACAAGTAGCAGGTAAGGCCCTAATTCAGAAAAGCATCCCTACACCAGGATGGACTTAAGCACATACTTAAGTATGCCCCTAAACAGCAATGGATTTCAGAAATGCTTAAGTGCTTTCCTTGAATAAGGCCTTAAATATTTGCAAGTCACTGCCACCTGGGATTGAATTTGTGGGGGGTTCTGGACTGTTGTTTTGTGCCTGATACATGCAATCAGCCGATTTATCTGCACTCACAAATAACTGAATGCAAAAGAGGCCAAGGGTGGCTATAGCCCTTGGTAACTCCCTAATTTGCAAGAACAATGGCAATAGGGCCCTGAAATGCTGAAATTCATTTGTCCTGCAGGGAGGTTTCTTTCGCTGTAGGGTGAAATCCCATTGAATAACACTGAGCTCCTGTATTTAAAAAAAGGCATTGCCTTCCTGCAGGACAGGTGCAATTTTAGGGCTGTGATTATGTGCAGTCTGGAATGGAACTCTAGAAAATCTGCCCTGTGGCTGTTTTTCTTTTAAATTTGTGTGTGATTGTAAAAGTAAGGGGACCACTAGTCTCTACCAGAACCAGATATAATGCAGGAATCCACACAGACCAGCCACGCCTGTGTTTCTTCACTTTCTCCTCAATCCCAGACAGAACATCAGTTCCATGGAAATTTCCCCAACGTACTTCTGCCAGTGCACCCCAGACCAGCGTAGGATAGAGCAAACCAACCTGTTATTCTCTTATCTTTTCAGCTGGAAACAAACACACTGAGAAAGACTGTTCTTATGGCATTTGCAGAACAACTGGAAACCTCATGAAAAAGCCAGTTCTTGGAGATTTACAGCCCTGTTTTGCAGACCCAAAGAGTCTTGTATTTATGGCACAGAACAAAAAGGTTCAGATAAGTATGCAAAGCTTTTGGTGCTTCCCTGCAACACACCAAGCCTCTAAATGTTTTGGGCTTCACTCATCACCAGACCCTACTGTGATGTTACTGACATAACCGTATAAATCATTGTCGCAACCACTGTTGTATATTTGCATCAAGTATTGTACAAAGCTTGTCATGTAAGGTGTCTATGGAAAGGTTATGATTTGCTAATTAGGATTATGCTGTGTGTGCGCATCATTTTTGTAGTAGAGGTTATGAATATTGGCTCTGTACTTGTATCTCAATGGGTTTCGATTCAGAAGTAGCCTTAGTAAAGCATTTGGTCAACTTCTTGAGAAAGAAGTTTTCAAGTTAAGTGCTCAATCAAGAAACACATAACTGACAATAGGCCTTGGGAGACTCCAAGCCACATAAGAAGTCTTCCTGGGAACATTCAAGATTACAGGTGGCAGCCATTGCCCACATGCTAAGTACTGAGTCATGCATGGACATGTGACTTGCCCATGTGACTCCAAACTCCATTTTGCTGTAGTTTTCCACAGTCAGAACAAAGAGGTGTTCTTACACCTGGAATAGACTATAAAAGGCAGCTGCCTCCTCTCCATCTTGTCTTCAATCCTGTTTCTAACCTCTGGAGGGACTTTGCTACCAATGGAAGCTCTAAACAAAGGACTAAATGACCCATCCCAGCTGTGGATGTACTCCAGAGACTTGATTTGAACCTGCAGTTTATTCCAGCACTGTTACAAGCCTGAACCAAGAACTTTGCCATTACTGTATGTAATTGATTTCATTTAACCAATTCTAGCTCTCATCTATATCTTTTTCCTTTTATGAATAAACCTTTAGATTTTAGATTCTAAACAGCGTGATTTGTGGGTAAGATTTAATTTGTACATTAACTTGGGTCTGGGGCTTGGTCCTTTGGGATTGGGAGAACCTTTTTCTTTTACTGGGGTATTGGTTTTCATAACCATTCATCCCCATAACAAGTGGCACTGGTGGTGATACTAGGAAACTGGAGTGTCTATGGGAATTGCTTGTGTGACTTGTGGTTAGTCAGTAGGGTAAAACTATAGTCCTCTCTGTTGGGCTGCTTTGGTTTTCTTTAATAGTAAAGGAACTCCAGCCTTGGGCTGTAACTGCCCTGCTTTAAGCAATTTGTCGTGAATTGACACTCTCAGTTGGGTCCCACCAGAACCAGCCTCATTATACCTACTTGAAATCCACCACCGGTTACTCCAAGCATCAGTGTCCCAATGAGTGAACCTGCTTAACTAGAATGATGGTTTCATGATATCGAACAACCTCCTTACCAACCCATCCACCAATTCTTCTGTCCGGTTACCATAACAGACACCCACACAGGGCCTTTCACCCCAGATGCTCGACAAACACTGCAAACTGCATATTACAAGGGTCAAATGATGTTAATGCAAAATTAAGGTTGCATAGTAGAAAATCACAGTTACACAGGCTGTGGCCATGCATCGCTCCCGCAAGCAAAAGCCGCCCCAAGGGAAAGCACAGAGGCTAAGGGGAAGGTGAGCCCTGCCCTGCCTCTCCCACTCCAGCCAGCAATGCTAGCCAGGTGCACAGTCCAGATGGTGCCTACGCCTCCCCCGTTGTATAGCTCCGATCTCTGGGATTCACTGTGCTTCCGGACCTTTATTTATTAATTGACAGTTGCTGGTTGCTAAAGGATTACCAGTACGCTACACAGATGAGCATTTGGGCCAGAGAGGTTAATGAAGCAATGCCAACAGTGGGTGCCAGGGAAACAGGCTGGAGGGGAACTGTGCAAACATTTTTTTTAAATAAACCCTTAACTCAGCCCTGGTTTGCTACCCAGCAGTTCCCCTGGGCCAACCTTTGCGGTCCCTGCCTCAGTCATTCTCCAGGTGCGCTAGTGAAGCATTTGTGATTGGCTGCTTCACCCAAGTTTTGCTTTGGGGATTCATTCAAGCCTGAAATTCAGCACAAAATTCAGGGGATGTGAACTCCCCATGAAATAAAGTTCCCCAAGGTCCAGGCACACCTGACCCACTGAACTTTGCCCAGCTCCAGCCTGCAGTTTGCCCTCTCATCTGAATGACGCACAGCGCCTGCTGACACCAGGCTGGGGCACTGATTTGTAGCTGACTCACCAACAGCCATAATTTTCCCCTTGAGGTTTCCTTTCAGGTACCGACCCTGTCTAGCAGCAAAGGTCACATCCCTGGCTGTAATGTGTTTCAATGCATACCTCTTCCGGGAAGCATCTGATCACGCCTGGTGAAGTCCCATCTCACAAAGGAACCTTGGGCTAGAAGCAGGCAGAGAGAGTATTTCAGACACGTCCTACCGTGGAACATGTTAATCGTGGACTAGATGAAAATCGCAGTGTTGTTTGGCCGAAGCGAAGTCATTCACTGATGTGGTGCTTTGCACCCTTCATCTCCAATTTGGCCATTTGTTCAGGTGCCAGATGATGGCTCGTGGCATTCTGCCCCCCGAGCTGTTTGCAAGCGGCTGGCTGGTGTGGAGAAAGTCAGACAGAATCATTATTCTCCATCGTTCATTGAGCTCTGCGAGGAAAAACAGCCACAATCAATGGACTAATCTCAGCAGTGGTTTGTCAGTTTGGCTGGGAGTCAGCAGCCCCAGTGGAAGTAGCACAGCTACCGTATTACTGGGTCTTAGCTTTCTCCTTCCAGTCAAAGGGAGACAAAACGCAGGGCTCTTAGAGCTGACAGCAAACCGAAGTGCTGCTTCTTCCGCGCTCAGAAACACTCGCTGTTAAAGTGAAAGCCAGAGATGGGCATGAGACGCAGCACATGGACCCCACAGCTCAAGTGGTTTCAGGTCCAGGGTTATGGTTTGACCCTCCCAGAGCTATGGGCCAGCCACAGAGTTCAGATCCAGGTCGAGATATGAACTTTCTCCACACTCAGGGGTACTCAGACCTAGTTCTTGTATTAGTTCTTATGTTCTTATGTTCAGTGACGCTGTCCTGCTATAAAGGCCTAGTGGATAAGGTACTGGACTGAGACTCAGGAGACTGGGATTCAATTTCCAGCTCAACCACTGGTTTCCAGTGTGACCTTGGGCAGAAGACAATCTGCTCTGTGCCTCAGTTCCCCATCTATAAAATGGGACAATGCTTCCCTATCCTACCAGGGGTTTGCGGAGGATAAAAATCCATTCACGAAGGGGAGGCAGTGTTGCCAAGTGGTTACAGCACTGGCCTGAGACCTGGGTTCTATTCCTGGCTCAGTCACTGGCCTGCTGGGTGACCTTGGGCAAGTCACTTTACCTTCATGCTCCTTAGTTTCCCCATCTGTAAAATGCAGACAAAGATATTGATCTCCTTTGTAAAGTGGTCTAAGATCTATGCAGAAAAAGCAATCTTTAAGAGCTAGCTATTAAGTAACTTACCCAAAGCTACAGCGTAAATCAGTGTCAGAGCTAGGGTTAGACTGAAGGCATCCCTGACTCCCAGTTTGATGCTTAGTAGACGCTGCTTCTGTCATGGTCTTGCCCATACTCTGGCCTGAAAATAGAGGATAGATCAGCAACTGATGCTAACACTGATCCCTAGTCTCTACTGGGAACGTGCCATCTTCTGTTCTCAACTAGCAAGAGAGATGTAGCTCAGTCTAGTTTCGATAAGCTGTGAAAAATTTGGATGCTTATCCAGACTGCAAATCTTAGACACACACCCAAGTGTAAAATCTCCCTCTGGGTGGTGGTTTGTGATTCCAGCCCAGCCCCGGAAGTAGGGAGTTTAGAATTGCTTAAAGTTGACAAAAAATGGGGAGGCGACACTTCTCTGAACCGTGCGCTCTTCAGAAAAGATTCCGAGCGAGGGCATGGGTCAGCCAGGACCAGTCACTGACGGTGGGCCTTGCATCTTGGATGTGGCACAGCAAGCTGCTGTTGTGGCATCTTCCTCTTCCTGCCCCCTCGCTGTAACACTGCTGCTGAATTACTGGCCGTCACCCCTCCCTTCCCCAGCGAACGGCGGGTAACTGAGGCAGACAAAAAACTCTTCCAACAATCTATAGCGAAGATGCCAGAGACAGTGAAGCGGAATAGGAAGAGGACTGACTATAACCCAATTCCTCACAGGGACATTAACTCAGCTCACAGCCCGTGATCTCTTTTATATGCCGGTGACACGCCGTTGTATTTCTCCCTTCCCCTGGATATCCATAACCCTGTCTTGTCCCCGTTTCCTCTTGGCTGAAAGCCGATTACCTCCTATTAAATACTCACTTCTTTTCAGACCCCTCCCAAATGCCTTCGTTTTCTCTGCCCTCTTTCCTAGTTTGATTGTCACAACTGTAGTGGTCACCTTTACGAACGGTGCCTACGGGACATCACTCCAGGATTTGCAGTATTCCCAGGTAGCCCCAGTGCTAAGTATTTATGGGATTTGGGGCAATACTGACATACAGTAAGTTAATTTAATACAACACTGGCAAGTTTTTAAAGGGTCCCTTATGTTTAGAGTTGAATATCAGCTTTCTTCCTCCTGCCCCATTCCCCATGTGCAGACCTCGCCTCATAAACATCGCACAGGGCCCCAAGTTTAACTTTGATACAGCAAGATTTCTGGAACATGCTTGTGACCTCACACCTTGACTTCTGCAATGATATTCACAGTACAGCGTTTCCAAGAGAACTGAGGCCAGCTTCAAGGTAATGCATACTCAGCTAAACAAGAAACAGCATCTGAAGTCAACCCGGTCCCGGTGCCCTGCTTAGCTAGCTTGGCTGCATTCTTTGTCCCAGGATACGTCTACATTGCAGTCAGAGGGGTGGCTGCAGTTCAGGGAAGCAAACCCGTGCTAGCTTTAAATCGAGCTTGTATGGCTAAAAATAGCAGTGATGAAGTAGTGGCATGTGTGGGGGCTGTGTCGGAATTGCAAGCTCTCACTTTAAGAATGTGAAGGGGGGGAAGGGGGGTTCCCCCTGCTCCTGTTTGCAGGCTAAAGGGGCTCTGCAGGGACATATACAGAGTCAGACGGCAAAAAAAACCGTCTAAAACAAGGGGGTGTGTCAAGCTGTCTGGAGTGGCTCACGCTCATAAGAGCCGACTGTTAAGAAGCAGGGCACAACCCCCACATTGGGTGTGTTCTACACTGAGATCTCACCAACCTAGTGAGAAGTGTGAACTCGTCAAACACTACAACAGCCTTACCATGGTGTGACAGCAGAGGTGAAAGTAAGCCGGTCCGCCGTGCTGGACCGCACCGGCTTCCGTGACGGGGATTGAAAGGGCTCTGGGCTGCCCGCAGCTGCTCAGAGTTCCCCTCAGCAGCAGGAGCTCTGGGCCCTTTAAATCCCTGCCCCAGCCCCGCAAAGCTTGGGGTTCCCCCCAGCGGCCAGAGCCCCGGGCCCTTTAATTTGCCCCTGAGCCCGGGGGGTGGGGGCTCCCAGCCACCTCTGCAGCTGGGATCCCCTGGCTGATTTAAAGGCCCTGGGTCTTCCAGCCACAGCTGGTGCCCCAGGGCCTTTAAAGCTTAAGATGCTACGCCTCTTCCGGATGAGGCCACGCCCCCTCAGGACTCCAGCAGAACCGGTAAGTCCTGTAAGTTACTTTCACCCCTGTGCGACAGGCAGTCCCCTTGGGCATGCACTCTGTCCTGTCCCCCAGGCAAGCCTGCCTTTGTGATAGATGGCTCCTTACACCAGTGGCTCTCAACCAGGAGTACACATACCCATGGGGGTACGCACAGGTCTTCCAGGGGGTACATCAACTCATCTAGATATTTGCCTAGTTTTACCACAGCCTACATAAAAAGTACTAGCGAAGTCAGTACAAACTAAAATTTCATACAGAGACTTCTAGTGCTCTATATACTATACACTGAAATGTGAGAATATTTATATTCCTAGTGATTTATTTTACAACTATATGATAAAAATGAGAAAGTCAGCAATTCTTCGGTAGTGGTGTGCTGTGACACTTCTGTATTTTTATGTCTGATTTTGTAAGCAAGTAGTTTTTTTAAATGAGGTGAAACTGGGGGTACGCAAGACAAATCAGCCTCCTGAAAGGGGTACAGTACTCTGGAAAGGTTGAGAGCCACTGCCTTACACCAATAATCACAGGAGTATTCAGGTTACTCCCAGTCCCAAAGGCCCAGTCACTTACCCCAGGTCAATTGCACCTCAGATCTCAAACCAAAAACAACACTTGTTGCCAGTCATATAAAGATTTATTCACTAAGGAAAGAAATGAGGTATTTACAAGGTTAAAGCAGGTAAACAGACACACACAAATGAGTTCAGTATTAGGTTTCAAAAAGTGCTAGAAGCTGCTGTAATGAGCAAACTCTGTGTCCCTTAGGGCTAACCCAAGCTAAGCAGCTGAGGATCCCATGCTTATGCTTAGAAGTCTTGGCCTCTCCCTGAGATCAAGTAGCATAGGGACACAGTTCCTTCTAGCCAGGGATTTTTATTTCCTTCCTCCAGAGTTCAAACTTATGGGACAAGTGTTGGCGCCTGTCTCCTCTTTATCAGTATGGGGTGGGGGAAGGGGCAATCAGTAAAGTCTTCGTCCTTTGATGTTTCACAATGGCTCATTTGGTTTCAGGGGGCCTTCTTGTGCACAGGATCAGCTCTTTGCATTGATTAATGCTTCTTTAATATACGGAGATATACCTCTCTCCTAGAACTGGAAGGGACCCTGAAAGGTCATTGAGTCCAGCCCCCTGCCTTCACTAGCAGGACCAAGTGCTGATTTTGCCCCAGATCCCTAAGTGGTCCCCTCAAGGATTGAACTCACAACCCTGGGTTTAACAGGCCAATGCTCTTTCCTTTTCGGTGAGTTACCCAGTTACAGAAGTTTACACTGCAAACACTCACTTTATACCATGGAAAGCAGATGTGATGCGATCAATACATACAGCTACAAGCATTCATCAAGTCTAAACCCTAAACACATTCTTATAAACTTAACATCTGTTTTAATAGTGCTAACACACAGGTAAGCCAGACTGGTTTCCAGCTATGCATTGTTCAGTGAGGTGCAAGGGCCTTGGCATGAGCTGGCATCTCTTCTGCAAGTGGGGATGGGCTCTGGCTTGTGGCTGGGGTGTGGGCTTGTGGCTTGTGTGCCAGTCTAGTGAAGTGCTACCCCAGAAAAGATCCTCCTCCTCGGCCCCCTTCCCTCCTCCTCCAGAGCCTCCCCCCTGAGCCCTCAGGCCCTGTTCTCCTCCCTTCTCACCCTCCCAAGGCCACCCCCAAGGGGCCCTGGGGGCTGGGGGACAGGACAGGACCTGTCCCACCCCTCACCAGGGATAGGGACCCTCAACCACCCTCCCCCTCTGATTACTCATTTACTCCATACAATTTAATTATTTACACATACAATTTAAAAATAAAAAAAAATATTTAATTAAAAATAATAGAAAAGAAAGAATAAGAACAGGAATACACTCTCTGGCACAAACACATCACAAACAGCTCTGGAACATCACACATCAACAATCTCTGTCTCTGTCACTCTTGCAGTCCTTTCCAGTTCCCCTCAGTGCCCCAGGCCTCTGCTTGCAGGCCCTGGCTGACACTTCTGCAATGGTGACCGCACACCTCCAGGCTTTGGGTGGTCTTCAGGCTCTGGCCACCCCCAGCCCCCCCCCCCAGCCAGCCCCGGCCTGCCTGGACCCCCCAGCCCTGGGCTTGGCTGGTGTGCTGCTGTTTTGGTCTTTCTCCCCCCCCCCCCTGGCCCCCCCCCCACACCACCCTCTGCTGCTCTCTGGCCTGGCTCTCTGCCTGCACCTGGCTCTCTCTCTCTGGCTCTTCTCTCTCTGCTCTGGCTCTGGCTCTCTGGGCTCTCTGGCCCCTCTGGCTCCTCCTGGCCTGGCTCTGCTCCTCTCTCCCCCCCTCCTAGCTCCTCCCCGCCCCTCCTGCTCCTCCTGCTCCATTCTCCACCTCACACGGACCCTCCCTGGCCCTGCCCCTTCTTCTGTCTCCCCTGCCTCCTGCTGCAGGCTGGCTCAGGCTGTCCTGCCTGGGCCCCTGGGCCTCCCAGTCTCAGGGTCCTGATTTGCCCCATCGATCTCCCCCTAGCTAGCTGCCAGGGCAACCCCACACCCACCTGACACTGAATGTTAGTGTGTTGTTGGGCCGGAGGGAGGCGGAGCAAAGCGGGGGGGCAGCACACAGGGCGGCACACACACTACACAACACACCAGGGTGAAAACATTAATTTGATCACATTTATTTGAGCCCAAGAGAAAAGAAAAAAAAAAAAAAGCTCAACACGCACTGCGGGTCCCCCCAGCATTTATACCCCTTTTGTTGTGTTTTGTGTGTTTTTTTTTTTTTTTTCCCCCCCCCCTCCCCCCCCCCAACAGCAGTTACTTTAAAAATTTCTGTGCAAAGTCGTTTTTCGTTCCCATTAGCTTCTCCTTTGGGGCCTTGTCGGCCATTTTTCTTTTTTTTTTTTCTCCCTCCCCTCCTCTCCTCCCCGCCTGTTTCAAACTCCCTGCATCTGCATCTGCTGACAGAGACAGCTGACACATTTTTTGCTTGCTGTCTGTTAGCATCTTAGGCTGGTTAAAGTTCACAGCATGGAAGACCTCTGGTTCACTCAGGCCTGCGGTCACAACTTTGGTTTACTTAGGCCTAGTGACACCAACAGGGGCAACAGTCCCCTTACACAAGCATCACAGGGTAAATTGGACATCACTGCCTTAGGGAGCAGCCTGCTCTGTCTCTCTCTGGTTTTGGTTACTGTGTATTATTGTTGTGGATTATAAGAATAAAGTAGTGTTAAATTGCAAAAAAGAACTAGATATAACCCTGGAAGATAGCTAATAGCCATTGATGGACCTATTAGATTGGCAGGAATGGTGTCCCTAGCCTCTGTTTGCTGGAAGTTGGGAATGGGCGACAGGGAATGGATCACTTGATGATTACCTGTTCTGTTCATTCCCTCTGGGGCACCTGGCATTGGCCATGGTTGGAAGACAGGATACTGGGCTAGATGGACCTGTGGTCTAACCCAATATGGCCGTTCTTATGCTCTTAACCTTCCAGCAAGAGTGTTTTATGTTTTTATCCAGTTTCTCTAGGTGTATACTGTGAACATAACAGCACACAATGCAGCATGAGTTGTACAAACCCACCGAGGAGTCTGGCTACTTATTCATGTTGCTAGCCCAGACTAGGATTTCTGCTGCCGCATCCTCACTGCTGACTGAGCTGCAATCATACATCTGATTGCAATGTAGACAGACCTTCAATCTCTGCAACTCTGCGTGCACGAGACAACAGGAAGCACGGCACTGAAAAGTGACCTCCAGGCTGTGCGGCAACTTTGAAGTTCCTGCTGATGCTTAACACTTGATGGCACATGCACTAGGCTTTCAAAATCTTCACCTCAGCCGCACTAGTCAGCCCAATCCCTGCTCTTGGCCTTTTTTATTTTTAAGACTAGAAATGACATCCGAATGTTTGGGTGCAAACATCAGATCCAAGACATGGATATGTTCTAGTTCAAACTAGAATTAATTCACACAAGCCTTAGGGCCTGCTTTCAGGTGTGAATGTAACTTTCAACACTTACCGGTACGGGGGCTGGCTCTGGCCGCCAGAAGGGGCGGGGCCTCAGGTGGAAGGGGCGGGGTTGGGGGTCAGCATCCCCCAGCCAGCCCATCCGCACTGCCTGGCCCACGCCACCCGGAGCTCCAGTGGCTAAAGGGCCCAGGGCTCCAGCCAGAGCCCCGGGCCCTTTTAAATCGCAGCCCCGGGGCAGCTGCTCCTTTTGCACTTCCCCGTCAGCGTCAGTGTGGGTGGGCAAGGCAGCACTAAGCAAGCAAGCCTTTGCCGCGACACTTTGCGCCGTAGCGGGCCCCTTTTGCGCCCCTCCGTCGGCAGCCCTGCTGCTAGGGACCCGGCGGGGCCGCCGGTGGGGGTGCGCAAAAGGGGCAGCGTCACGACGTCAGCTGAGTACGGGCCGGTACCGACGGCCACTTTTTACCGGTATGCCGCACCGGCTTACTTTCACCCGACTGCTTTGTACAACCTAGAGCATCACAAAGGTCCATTGTGGCCTTGTAATCTATGAAAAGTCAGCCTCCTGGACCTTCAGTCTTTTCACAGAACAGCTCAAATTGCTGCTGATTGGCCACGGCTGCTGTTGATTTCCCTCTCACTAAACTGAATGGACATCGTTTGCCATGACTTACAGTGAGAGGGTCAAATTCATCTTCAAAAATCAATGGACTTGTGCCTGCTTACACAGGGGCTGGATTTGGCCCCAAGGGTTGAAAATATGCAAGGAAAGCTTGCTGATGACAACTAAAATGCTCTCCGGAGAACATGTGGTGCCCTCCCCCTTTCCTCATTAGTTCCTTTCGTTCCTTTTTTCGTTAGCAATGTAGCCTCCCCATTTGCTTTGTCCCCTGTAACCGGTGCTCCATTTACCATGATCATTCTTTTCCCTGGAGCCACATTAAGCCACTCTCAGAGGCACCATCTCAGCATTTTTATATCCCGCCTTTTAGCACTGTAATGCAAGCAGCGGGTTTTTACATCCCGGCTCTTCTGTCACATGCAGCTTCGCTGATCCAAGCGAGGGATGGAGGCGTGTCATTGATGTCAAGCTTTTTGTTCAGAAGGGGAAAGCCAATAAACTCTGCAGCAGCCGGTCTTGCTCTTCAAGGATTTTTCATCCCTGTTTGAAATCTCAGCCACTTTTCCAGCCCCATTGGAGTCAGACAATGATTTCTTCCCTGCTGCTCTTGCTTTGTTCCTTTCGTGTTTTTCACTGGCGAAAAAACAATGCCACCGTCCCTGCCACGAGAATATGGAGGTTGGTCATTTTACCAACTGAAAATGACTTCATTCATGCATTCTCTGCAAAACAAATACAAATCAGCAGTGACCCTTATAAAAAAAAAAATCGGATCGGCCAGATAAATCAGCAAAGTTCCACATCAACTGAGTATCTGGCCCATCCACACTGGGTCTTCTTTCCCTTCACACAACAATAATAGTATGAAATAAACCAGTGATTCTCAACCAAGGGTACACGTACCCCGGGGGTACACACAGGTCTTCCGGGGGTACACCAACTCCTCTAGCTATTTGCCTAGGTTTACAACAGGCTACATAAAAAGCACTAGTCAAGTTGGTACAAACTAAAATTTCATACAACAATGACTAGTTTATACTGCTCTATATACTATACATTGAAATGTCAGTACAATATTTATATGCCAATTGATTATATGGTAAAACGAGAAAGTTAGCAATTTTTCGGTAATAGTGTGGCTGTGACACTTTTGCATTTTTAGGCCTGATTTTGTAAGCAAGTAGAGTTTTTACATGAGGTGAAACTTGGGGGTACGCAAGACAAATCAGACTCCTGAAAGGGGCACAATAGTCTGGAAAGGTTGAGAGCCGCTGAAATGAAATCACACAGGCACAGTGACCATGTTTACTAACTATATACAACATGCAAGGCCTATTTATGTATGTACGTTGCTGCTCTAGCCGGTTACTAAAACATGGTACATAGTGACTACCACGAGCGCTCTCACAAACTATTTAAACAGATCTTACTCAATTCCTGTACACTACACTCCTGTACTCCCTCTTTACTGTAAAAGGACATTACAAATTACTAACATATTATCATTCAGTTTAATAGCCAATTTTTGTATACTATAGATGGGGTTAATATTACACATTTGAAGGTAGATACGAGTTCATTTTTTTCCAACTCAAAGGAACCTGGGGTTATTTCCTTTTTGCCTCTGGAATGGTTTCTTTGTTAACAGAGATTTTCGCATTTTAAAAAAGGGACACTATCTTGATAGAAATCACATTTTAAAATGGAGTCCTACTTATACTACCAGTTATACCACAGACAATTGAAACAGAAACACAATTAGAAGTGGAATTGTCTCCTTCCCTATGTGTGCTGTTTAATTTTTGCATTTCAGCCCAGACAATGAAAAGATTGGAAATTGACAATTTCCAGTCTCTCATTTTTTGTTTATACAATTTCTAGTCATTTTCACCTTCAGGTTCTTAGGCACCAGCACGATGCTGCAATATCTGAGTTGTGAGCACTGCAGGGAAAGGAGCATTTGTTGTGTTAATTAGAATATTACAGGTTTTCCAATGGCTCTGATTACTGTAGAATATGAGCACCTGGCAACATTCCATGATGTGGTGGACTATTAGCCTGATTTTACAAAAGGAAACTGAGGCAGAGCGTGTGGGTCAGATGCGGACAATGTTACTCATTGATAAATACCTCAAATCCACAAGTTAATGGGGTCACTCAGCATGGGAAAGGGAATCAGAATCTGGTGCTAAGTGACACTAATTATTTTTCAGATTAGCTGCTCTTGTGCCTTATGACACGCAGTAACCCACTGTTTCCACCACTATAATGTGACCTGTCTTGCTTCACTATAGTCTGTTTCCACGACAACGCCATCTTTCTCAATGGTTTGCTGCTAGATCATCTGTTGTCCTTGTCTTTTCCATCTTCCACCAAGTAGTGTCTAGTCAAGGGCTTGTCTAGGAATACAGTTTTTTGGACATCTGTACAACATACCCAAACCACTACAGCCTTCTTTCTCAGATCACGGTCAGATCAAATGACTTGCCCAAAGTCATACAGGGAGTCTGGGGCAGCTCTGGAAACAGAGCCCAGACTGCCCGAGCCCCAATCCAGGCCCTTAACCACAAGATCACCTATCAGTCCTTGGATTTTTTTTTTTAAAAGGTTTACACAAGCCCTAAATATGAGCTGGTCGTGCCCCGTCCCATGACATCCTTGTCCCCTCATTGGGGACTACCAACAAGGATGCAAGTTCGATCAGTTGTGGATACCTGGGTTCAGCCCACAACTCATTTAACAAAAAATTATTTGAAAAAGAAAAAACAACCGGTGTGAACATGGTGGTGCACCCTCCCCTTCCAAGCCTTAGCTGGAATCGGTGACAGAACTGGACGTAAACCTCAGGAGTTCATTGCTCCCAGCGCTGTGCTTAATCCACTAGACCACACTGCCGATGTGTTTGGTACCCGACCAACAAAGAATATGTTGGGGATTGACCTTGCACACATCTCCAAACTGCTCATGTCTAAGGCTACGTTTTAGCCATGGGCGTTTTTAGTAAAAGTCACGGACAGGTCACGGGCCATGAATTTTTGTTTATGGCCTGTGATCGATTCATGACTTTTATTCTATATCCCTAACTAAAACTTGTTCCGGGGGCTAGGGGGTGCTCTGGGGAGGAGGGATGATGGCCCGGGACCCTGCTGGTGCTGGGGGGACAGGGCAGACCACAGCGTGTGGGCCAGGACCCTCGCTGGTGCGGGGGTTGGAGGGGGGAGGGTTGGTGGGTCTGGCAAGGGCTCCCTACCCGGCTCCGTGTGTCCCTGCAGCTCCTAGGCAGTGGAGGGGCCAGGGGGCACCATTTGATGCTCCCACCACAAGTGCTGGCTGCACAGCTCCCATTGGCTGGGAACTGCAGTCAATGGGAGGTGTGGGGGTGGGCAGTGCATGGTGCGGAGCATCCTGGCCCCTCCACCACCTAGGAGCTGCAGAGCCATGCCAGTGGGAGCCAGGGGAGACCGCCAACCCCAAGGTAAATGCTCCTCCCCACCCTCCAACCCCTCACCCCTAGCCTTGAGCCCTCTCGCACACACTCAAACTGCTGCTGCTGGCCCAAGGGGGCAGCCGCTGCAGAAGTCACAGAATCCGTGACTTCCGTGACCTCTGTGACAAACTCGCAGCCTTGCTCATGTCACATCAATGAGAAATTCCATATCACCTGTCTGAAGCCAGCAAGCTTCTCATGAACTGGTTAAACCTAAGGATGATTCATAATCCAACCCCCCTCCCCAGATTTACTAAAACCCAGTGGTCATTCTTCATTGCAAACAGTGCAGCTGGATAGACTCACAGACCTCACAGGTCTTTTCCATTTAGAAGTCCCCCCTGAACCTCCACCTGTACTGTGATGCCTGCGAATAGCTGGCTGACTAATAGTGGCCGTGCAGAGTGGTAATTAAGGATAGTTTTATATTTCTAAAGTTGGATTCACAGGACACTGTTTTATCAGGACACCACCCTGACCCCTCTACCCTTTGTCTGCCTAGAAGTTGTAGGCTTCCTTCCAGAATTACTGGGTGAAATTACATGGCCTGTGTTATACACATCAGACTGGGCTACGTAATAGACCTTCTGGTCTTAAAATATATATGAATGAAAAAGGCTTGGGACAGGAGTCATGCCCTCCTTTAGGTTTGGGAAGCACCTAGCATATTGTGGGTACTACAGAAAACAATAACTTATATGCTGCTGCTCCATGCTACTTCCTTTATTTTTTAGCCCAAAGGAGGCCAACACCTAAAATGCTGGAAGCAGGAGCTGGCGCATTTCATCAGCAGATGCCTTTGCTGCTCCTTTTTTACAGGATTTATGGAAATCATTGCAATGCCCCCTGTAAGCAGGCTACTGACTTCATTACAGCTCTCTTGCCCTGATGCAAGGGTAACCCACTCAGTGTGGTGCTCTGTCCCCCCCTAGTGGTGATGGCAGGGTCACAGGGAGAGGTTTGTGGGTTTACATGCAGATGTCTCAGAGCAAGCAGGAAAGTCAGGCTGTTCACATACACACAGGCTTGGGCAAGAGCAAATCCGGACTCATCAGGCATCGTGTATGTGTAACCCACTGGCCAGGGTCAGTGCATGCTACACCCACCAGTGGGTTACACATGTGCAAGTCAGGTACATGCTAAAGCCACATCTTAGCATGCAGGGGTTTGGAAGTCTGGACCATGGTACTCTCAGTTCCATAAAACATCTGAGCAGCCTGGATGGGTTTCTCCCACTGCCCGGCTCTACTTGTAAGCACAATCAGAGTGACTGTCTCCTCAAACTGGGAATCTGTCCCTAGTAATAAAAATGGAAGGCAGAAAGCTTCCCCAACAACAAAAAAGCCAAAATCTAGAGGCCACAGTGGGTTTTTTTTAGTGTAGTGGGTGCCATGACCCCTGGGTCTCAACCCAGATCCACAGAGTTCCTGGGGAAACACAGAGTCATCACACTCCAACCCACCACCCAATGGCGGACTAGAACTAGGCCTCCTTGAAACCCAGCTCAGAGAGAAGGCTCCATCTCTGGGCCCTGATTGGTGGAACACCAGAGCTCCCGACTGACCTGCTCCTCTGACCTAAGCAATGAGGAAGAACAGGAAATCGTCTGTACAGCTGGGTTCCACCCTGCTTTGGACTGCTCACCTGGCACTACCTGCTTCTGACCTCCCCTCTCCTGCTGGTTTCTTCCATCAGCCTGGTTACTGGTATCTGACTTGTGGTTCCTGATTTCCAGATCATCTCCTGGCCCTCACCCCTGGTTTCCTGACTTGGCCTGATTCCTGGTATCTGACTATGTCCCTGACCTCAGCTCCTGTCCTCAACTCTGGCTGGCATAGGAACCCAGCTCTCGCCCCGTGCTAGCCACTAGAGCTGGCCATCCTCTCTTGGGCTTGATAGTAGGTACTTGAAATGAATTTAGTGCTGGCAAAAGGTGCCAAGTCTACAGAGGCCTTCAATCCCTTCAATTATTTAGCCACGGAATAGGCAACATGGGCAGCTGATGTATATGTCTGGCCTATGTTTCCTCAGCAACCAGCCTCAATCCTGACCAGCCGGGCCCCACTGAGTAGAACAATCTGCATGGCTATTTACTGCTCGGCCTCCTTGGACTGAAATTGCTAACAGGGGCCATTGAGTGCCTTTGTGATGGTCATTGCTGCATCGTGGATATTTGTGCAGTGGTCTAAGCCAAAGCCCATTGAAGTCAATGGAAGTGTTTACAGTACATTGACTTCAGGTCTTAGGAACATGCAGGCTTTCAGCATGAAAAAACACAAACACACCACCTCTGAATGCAGATAAATCAGGTGCTAGAAGATTAACTTTTCACCAGCTGAATGCAAACAGCTTTGCTCTCATATGGTAACTGCAAAACATTTATTGCAATGACTGAGGCTCCTACACTGACAATTATTTAAATGGATGTGAGCGTGGAGGGCATCAGTTAAAGATATTTGCCAGAATCAGCCTATGTTTAAGTTATGCTGACAGCAACTGCATAATGACAGCACAGAATCCAGATGTTACAAAGGAAGGAATACCTCAGATGGGTCTCTGCTTTCTTTTCTTCCTGGGACCTAGCTATTTAAACAATGGACCAGATTCTCAGCTGGTTTAAATCAGCATAGCTCCACTGAAGTCAATGGAACTATGCCACTCTATGCCACCTGAAGATCTGGCCCCTTAACTTTAAAAACCTGGAGGGAAATCTTGGCTTCACTGAAGGGAATGGCAAAATTCCCCATACACTTCCCTGGAGCCAGGATTTCACTCCTGGGGAAAACAAACATACTACATGGGGAAGTCCCATCAGCTATCGCTCTTTCCCTCCCTATTACTATCTCCACAGCTTTTGTGTCATCTCTGCAGTTTCTCTCCTTTCTTGCCAGTCTTTTCTGGTCTGCGGTATTTGCCTCAGAGCACAAGACTCTCTAAAACCAGTGCTACAACTTCAATACAATCCAAGCATCCCCATAAAGAGCTTAACAACATAGTAGATTGTGACTGAAAGCACCCCTGTAGTCACGCCCAACATGCAATTGTAATAAACTGTTCAAAATATGCCTTCTGAGGCATCATTTGAAAACTAATGCACTGGTCAATCATAGCATGATGAACCACATGTAGCAACATTCTCTGTCAAGTTCTAAACACAAGCTGAAATTAGGTCTGTTTACCCTGACTTGTCTGGTAAACCAGTTTTTCAGAGCCATGGCCTGTAGGCAGGTGCCTTCAAAGTTGATGGGCACTCACGTGGCCATTTTTTGGCAAGGAAGGGGAGCAGGAACAAACAGATCTGCATCTTACTAAACAACAACATGGAACCTCTTTCACCATAAGATGCCATGACTCAAATTCATTCCCACTGTGAGGTTAATCTAGGGGTAACCCTTAGGGCAATGCATTTTCAAAAGGAGACAATTATAAAAAATGAGGGTGCAAAAACAGCCCAAGTTCTCTCTCCCTATCCATCTCTCTCCCTTTCGCCTAAGACGACAAAAGAAACAGACTTCGGGAACAGATCCTGGCCTGAGCATTTGGTCAGCAAGGCTACTGGGAACATGTGGTAGAGGACTTCTCCTTGAACCAAGTCTAGTTTGTGTTTTCTCTTTGTTTCTCTTGTAACCATTTCTAACTTTAATGCCTTGTACTTACTTAAAACCTCTCCTTGTAGTTAAATAAACTTGTTTTAGTCTTTAATCAAAAATAATCCAGTGTTGTGTTTAAACTGAACTGTGTGAGTAACTCCATTTAAAGTAGCAAACTGTTGTATATTGATCCCCTTGAGGGGCAATGGACCTAATATAGCTGGACTGTGCAGAACACACATTCTGGGGGGAAATCTGGGACAGAGAGTGTTTTGAAGTCACCCTGCAAGCGATAACCAAGGCTGGTGGAAGCCAAAGTGTAACTGGCAGGCTGCAGCTATACACAGACACTCTGGGTGTTACCTGTGTAACCCTTCTGCCGGGCCGAAACGATAGCAGCAAGGGCCAGGTTCAATACATAGGGGTCCCTTCCCCACAACATAATGCAAAACCAGCTCGAGCCCCCACCCAGTGACCTGGGAAAATCTTACACACACCCCTGGGCGCCTCGAGGAGGCAATACTTCCCCTCTCGCAAGCACAGACTCTTGGTGTAGCAGAAAAGGTTTAATACATGATAAACACCAAGCATTACATTGGGAAAATACCTCAGCTAGAGTTCATAGGTCAAACCGTGAGCAAAGACCCATCCCAGCAAATTGGGCCGTGTCCTTCTCTTGAGTCCAGCAACCCCCAAATCACCCACAGTCCCAAAAGTCCCACAATCCAAGTCTCTGTCCTGGGTCAGTGCAGGCCCAGAGTTCAAGAGTCTCTCTGCAGAGGTCCCCCTCCCCAGCCTGGGTAGAAAGGGGCACCTTACGTGGTTTGGGGCCAACTGCCCTGCCTCTTCGTGGGGTTCTGCTTCCACTAGTCGTCCCCGCAAACAGCTCAGCTTGCTCTGTGGGCTGCTTTGCTCTGCCAGCTGCTCTGGTCCACCAGCTGTCCTGTGAGCCACTCCAGCCGTCCTCGCGAGCTGCTTGGCTCCACTCACCCAGTGGCTGCACAAACTGCTCCACTCCGCTCTGCCAGCTGCTCTGCTCCACGGTATTGCTTCAGGCTCCCCCACTCATTAGCACAGTACTCAGTGCTCTCAGCTCAGCAAGTCCAGCTCTTCAGTGATTTCAGCTCTTAGTGATTCCAGCTCATAGTAGGGGAGCCCCAGTGAGTTCAGCTCAGTAACCTGTATCTAGATTCTTAAGGGAATCAAAAATTAACTGACATTCCACAGTGGAGAGAGGCACAGGTGGAACTGATGCTTCTGGCTCACAAAAGAAGCCTGCACCACCCAGTACAGATATCTGTCCCCAGCCTCTCTCCTGTCAATGGGTTTTGGAACCCATGTGCCCCATCTAGCGAGCGCTATCCAGCTGACAATGAAACCCCCCATCACAAGACAATTTTGTAGTTCCCCATTTACCCAATCAGGGTGACAACATTTCATTCCTCCTGCCCCAATAACAACGAAATTGGGGCTCTCACAGCTGTGAAAATAACCATCCCATGCTGCTTTGTGGTATGCTAAGTGGGGTGGGAGTGCCCATGCAAATAACTGAAATGCTAATGCGAATACTTGAAACTTCCACTCTGCACTCCCCATAATCTACCACCAGATGTCAGGGTAGAGCTCATCCTGACTCTGCTTACACCTGCATGCTAGAAGGCTGTTTGCGAACAGCTCAGGTGGGAGCTACAGCAGCTAAGCAACATGAGGCACCCAAGTTTGCAGGGCAGAGGTGAGACACAGCCCTTCACTGGTGTGGATTGCACAATGGAATGTCAGAGATGAAATGCTGATCACACTCATTCTGGATAGTCACTGCCCATCTCAGATTTATGCAGCTGTGTCATCTTGTTGTTGTCATAGCTGAAGCTAAACAGGCTAGGACAGGTGACGGTCAGTACCTGGATGAGAGACCTACAGGCTCTGCTTAGGTGCTGATGGTGGGGGGTAGTGGCACTCAACCGATGTCCTACCATGTTATTAGAGGACAGAGCTGCTGAAGGTGCCATTTCTGGCGAGATATGGAGCTAATGGCATTTGATGGAAGAGTAACAGGGTATGAAAAAGATTAGCCTGTGGGGTTTTTTTGACCAAATTTCAGCAAGGGTAATTACATACTACAGTAACTCCTCACTTAACGCTGTAATTCTGTTCCTGAAAAAGATGCGACTTTAAGCAAAATGATGTTAAGTGAATCCAATTGCCCCATAAGAATTAATGTAAGTGGTGGGGGGTAGGTTCCAGGGAATTTTTTTTCCCCTCCAGACAAAAAAAGCTAATTTATATATATACACATATATACACATACACACACACACACACACAGTATATATTTTAAACAAACAATTTAATACTGTTCACAGCTATGATTGTGAAGCTTGGTTGAGGTGGTGAAGTTAGAGGGTGGGATATTTCCCAGGGAATGCCTTGCTGCTAAATCAGTGGTTCTCAAACTTTTGTACTGGTGATCCCTTTAACATAGCAAGCCTCTGAGTGCGACCCCACCACATATAAGTTAAAAATACTTTAAAAAATATATTTAACACCATTATAAATGCTGGAGGCAAAGCAGGGTTTGGGATGGAGGCTGACAGCTTGTGACCCCCCCCGCCCATGTAATAACCTCATGACCCCCTGAGGGGTCCCGACCCCCAGTTTGAGAACCCCTGTGCTAAATGATGAACTAGCACTTGGCTGAGCCCTCAAGGGTTAATACATTGTTGTTAATGTAGCCTCTCACTCTACAAGGCAGCAGGAATGGAGGGGAGGGGAGATAGTATAGCAGACAGAGACACACAACTTGCGTGTGGGAGACAGAGAGAGAGAAAGAAATGCACATTGCCCCTTTAAGTAAGCTGGCCCACTCTTAAGTGCATTGTCTTGGATCAGGAAGTTGGGACAGCAGCTGCTGTCCCAGGCTGTGTCCCCACCCTACTCTATATGGAGAAGGGGTAAGTGGGGTGTAGGAGAAGGGGGGAGGGGGACACCCTCACATTAGCCCCCCTTCCTCCCCCCCGCACAGCGAGCAGAAGGCTCAGGAGCAGCACATGGCAGTTGGGGGAGGGATAGCCGCAATTGATAGCCTGTTGGGTGGCTGCAGCACAAGGAACTTAGGGGAGCGGGGAGCTGATAGGGGGGCTGCCGGTCCACCCTGGATCCAAGCCCCCACCAGCTAGCTGCAACAGGCTGCTCTTCCTGCAAGCAGTGGACAAAGCAGGCAGCTGCCAAAGACGTTAGAAGAGAGCATTGCACAACTTTAAACGAGCATGTTCCTCAATTCACCAGCAGCGTAACAACGTTAACTGAGACGACTGTAAGTGAGGAGTTACTGTACAGATTCTTCTCGAAGTTTTGACTGGACTCTGTGGTCCCTGTGTAGCTTTTATATATTAATTTAAGCTTGTAATGAGCTTTGGGAACCTTCGGGATGAAGATTCATGTAAAGTATCATTGCAATCAGTCTGCTAAAGATGCTCAGCCTAAATATTTATAGTGCATTGGTTCTAGCTCTGATCTCATGGTACCATGGGCTCTGATGCTGGCAATGGTTTGCTGTGAAATCCAAGACCATTCCGGCAGGCACTTATATTTTGATCCTTATACTAAGGATACCAACAAAAACAAGAAACTATGAATTAACAAGGGCCAAATCATAAGCTAATGGTAAATTCCAACTGACCTCAATGGAGCTGCATGGGTTTATAGCAGCTGAGGATCTGGTCCTGCATAGTTACATTTACTTAAATATAGAGATTTAATTTTTGTTGTTGTTTACAACATTACTATGTAGCCAGGAAGTAGTCAGCTGAGGCCATTATAATTATTTGCATTGCGGTAGCACTTTGGAGCCCCAGTCATGGATCAGGACCCATTGTGCTATGTACTGTACAAACACAGAACCAAAAGATGGTCCCTTCTTCAAAGAACTTACAATCTAGGTACTTCGTCGACAAGTGTGGGCAAAGGAAAACCTGCCGCCCAGCCTTCTGCCATCTTCCCACCGCCGTCAAAATGGATTCCGTCGAATTTCGGAGGAAGATGCTATGAAAGCAGCTACAATTTCCAACACTGTGAATGTGACAAACGACTCACTAGCTCAGAGGAGAAGTAGCAGCAGGAGGGGTGGTGGTACCACTGACCCCTGAGCCACGGAGGTGACGGGCAAGTGCCTCCAAGCCCATCAAAGCAGGGAAAAGTAACCACATTAATTTGACCAAATGCCTATGCAGTGCGCATTAACGGGTAACAAGATCCAGCACAATGTCAACCACCACTGTGCAAAGAATGCACAGGCAGAGGGAGGGAGAAAAAGAGGCCCAAGAAGAAAGAAAATCCAGACTGAACCATTCCCTGGATGGTAGGATCAAGAGTGAGAGCAGCCAAGTAGGTAAACATGAAAAAAATCCATATTAGCCCCACAATAAGGGCAATGGCCCTTTCCTTACCTAACACTCACCCTACAGAGCTGCTGGAAGTGGATACAGACGCTCCCTGACTTACGCGAGCGTTCCAGAACACCTCGCATAAGTTGAATTTTGCATAAGTTGGGAACGTATACCCGACAATTACACACACAAAAAAAAGCTATGGAACTTTTTCCATAAGTGCGGATTTTCATAAGTCGGGTTTGTGTAATGCAGGGAGCATCTGTACAATAGTCTTATCAGTGCTCCCTGTCTCAGGGTATGTCCACACCTCAGTAAAAGACTTGTGGCTGGCTTGGGTCATCTGACTCGGTCCCAGAGCGCAGGCTCCAGCCCCGAGTCCCAATATCTACACTGAAATTTTATAAACCTGCAACCCAAAGCCTGGGCCAGCAGTGGCCCTGCCGTGGGTCTTTTAGCACAGTTGTGTAGATACATAATCTCTGTGCTTGGGCATCATAGGACTGCACTGACCTAGTTCTCCTGTTAGAGATTAGATAGCAAATTGAAGTAACTCCTCTCAGTGGAACCACCCCTGTTAGGGGATGACAAGGGTGAGAAGAAGTGGAGGAAGATCTACCCAGGGGATTCTCAGTGCTCCTAACAGGAAAGGCACCAGTTTCTGAGACTCATGACAGAAGTCAACAAGCCATGCTGGGTGTGGCTCCAGGGACACCAGTGGAATTGGCCACCATTTAGGAATTCAGAGGGTTGGGTTCAATCCCAGACTCTGAGTGGCTGGTCAAGTCACCTCATTCTCCCTTTTGTAAAATGGGGATACTCCCCTGCCTCACAAGGTTCTTGTCAGGATAAAATCCATTCATGACCATGAAGCGCTCAGATACCATGCCCTTGAGGGCCATATAAGCACCTAGATATATTTTCACAAGCAGAGGGATTCCCTCCCCCACCCAGTATTTTGTTTCAATGAAGCCAAAGGCAATGCCTGGTCCTCTGTTTACACTTTACATTATCCCCTTGGAAATGGATTTTAGCTTGGTGGTTTGCTTCATTCTTACATTCTTTTAGCCCCATCCTCCCACCCAGACTCTTGTGTAAACAGACAATGACAAACTTCCACGAAAACCTTTGTCAAACCCTCTCAAATGGTGGTTTGTCACATTCTTCCATGAAGCACGCAGGACATACCAACAAAGAAGCCAAAACCTGCCGCTGAGCAGTTAAAACCCAGTCAAAATTGCCAAGACGAGTCTGAACTATCCGATCCGGTTTGAGAATGATCCTCACAGTGACAGACCCACCACTGCCAAGTAAATATCATGCAGATGGAAAACTGGCAAGTCCTCTCTGTTAGTCAGGGACATCTGAAAAAACTTGAAATGACGAGAGAATGGATGGTCTTGTGCTTAAGGAGCTAGGACTGGTTCTTGTGACACAGGCTTCCAGTGTGATCTTGCACAACTCATTTCATCCCGCTGTGCCTCAGTTCCCCATTCATAAAATGGAGATAATGCTATTTTGATTGTGTTGTGTGTTGTTTGTTGCACTTTGTGGGTGAGGTAGTGACTGTTTCTTATATATTTTTAAACTTCGCAAACTGGGGCCCGCATCTTGGTTGCGGCCCCCAGACACTATGGCAACAACTTACTGGACTCACCTCTGAGCAGCACTGCTACATGGAATTTCCCCGAATGTGGAAATCCTGCAGTGTTAAAGACATAGGAACCAAGTCCTGCTGCATTTAAATGCCTGCCCCCCAACTTTCCATTTCTATTCAACCTCCGTTCGAAAAAGACAAGTAAAATGGAGGGGGGAACCCTCACCCATAAAAAGCATTCCTAGTCGTTTACTTTTTAGATCTCTGTTCTTTCATCATTTGCTCATGAATCATTCTGACATGTGGCAAACCTATTGGTGTATTTGGAATCTTCTCGGTTTTTGGTTGTTTACATCAGAACTGTAGGCAGTTTATAAGTAGCATGTTACCCTTGGCACCAAAGTGGCCCATTAGTTACTGGGGTTTTCATTTAGCATCAGACATAAAAAGCAGAGAGCTGAATTTTGAAGTCAATAATCTTAGCTGAACTATCACTGAATACAACAGAGCACAAGGTAAGATTTACACTGACTTTGCGCACGCACACCAAGGTTCAGGAACTAGTTCATGCCTTCTCACTCATACATTTAGGAACCAGCAGTTACTGCCAGTAATCACATCACCACCGGATTTGGCCTTGCTAGGTTTCAAGCTATGCAGCGATAGGTGTGGCTAGTAGCTGGATGGGAGAACCTCCATTGATTCAGCAGGTGGCACTTTGAGTCAGACCTGAACCAATACCGCAACATGCTTTTAAAGTGTTGTAGGAGCTTCAGTCTTCCAGATGAGAAGTCAGGGCCTAGTAGTTATTAGCTATCCCCCGGCACTCCTTACAAGAACATGGGTGTTGGCCACAAGACCTCACTGTGGTTAATTCCACTTTGGCTCCTTGCATTACCTCTGCAGTTTCTACCCTCACCTTCTTGTACAGAGTTGCTGCAAGTTGGTAAATAGCTGCTGCATTTCAGTGGTGGGTGAAGGGGTTCCTAAAGGTGCGAGCCAACAAACGCATGTGCTTGCAAGTCCCTGGCTCAACTGGGATGAGTAGAGTTATTTGTGGGTGTGTTTGCAGATTGAGTGCTCACTTTCCAAGATGTGCAAAGACAGACACTAGGATGCAAGATGCCATATGGGTACTGGGATGAGCACTATACAAAACCCCGCTTAGTTTCTCCTACAGAGAGATGACAGTAGCCATTTATTTGGGGAATCTTGGCCCGATGCTCTTCCAGGGCAGGTTGGCAGGTCAGTCTAACAAAGACATTTTCATCAGAGCTGCTGACCGGAAATCCCAGCTGGGGAATGGCAGGAGTAGCAGATACAGTTTAGTTGTGTCACATGGTGGCTGATCCAAGCCAAGATGTCTATAAGACAGCATCAGTAGACAGACGAGCCATGACTAATGCTCACTGTGCCAAAATATGCTTGTCTTGTTACCTTGTTCTCCACCTCTTCTTTTCCATCCACTATTGTAACCTAGAGTGTAAGCTCTATGGGGCAGGGACCATCTTTTTAATAATTGTTTGTACAACAATCATAGGGCTTTGAGTGGGACTGTAACACAAATGGTAATTATTAAATTGATTGGCGGTTCCCAAGCTTCTACATAGAATAGATACATTTTAATACAGAGATTGTCTCCTGGGTGACCTTGTCTCCTGGGTGACCTCCCATCCCATCACATAAGGCCCCCTCGGGGAATGATTGCAGTTGCTTTACATGTTAAAATAATATTAGGAAAGTATTTTAAAGTATATTTTAGCTTAATTTATTGGAATTTAGCAGCTGGAAATACAGAGGAGGAGCCAGCTCTCCTCAGACCACCAGCAAGTGATCTGCAGACCAGATTAGACAGATGTAAGTGATTATTTTGTTTTGCACAAAATACCATCTTTGAGACCAGCTTCTGCTGTCAGTTACACCACATAAATCCAGCAAAACTCCATGTACGGCAATATTATTAATATTACGGTAGCATCCAAAGTCCCCAACCATGATCAGGGTGCTATTCTGCTCGGTGCTGCACAAACACATAACAAGAGACAGTCACTACTGCCAAGAGTTAGTCCAGATTAAACACTGATGTAACAGAGATCAGAATTAAGCTACCAATAGTCTTCTTCTAATGGCCAGGTCCTTAGCTTGTGTAGACTGGCATAGCGCCATCAGACTAAAAGGAGTTATGCTGATGATCAACAACTGCGGATCTGACCCCAAATCTTTTACAATATGTTATAAGAACAAACAGTATTAACTATAATGGTGAGTACATGTTGGCCACTTTACACCAACAACAGGCTTTTGGACATCACAAGACTTCCTACACTCAGTATAGACAATGACCACCAAGCATTAAGAATTAAACCTAGCAAAACAATTCAACATCTGGATTTTTATTAGCCCAACAACACAGAAAAAAAGACCACCCCCTTTGAGGGATAGGGATGTGATGCTGGTAGACCAGTTGCCAGCTCATGCCAAGACCCCTACCTCCAGCTGAACACTGACAAATACGTACCTGGAAAATAATGCTAACCCACAGGCGAGCCAAATTCAAATAGGTATTGATTTATAAACGGGTTTAGTCTTTATGAAATTCTTGTAGGATGCTGTATGTATCTCATTTAACAACTGTACCCCATGTTATAAGGTTATATTAAGTATTCACACTGTAAACTTTTGTAACTGTGTAACAAACAGGAAAGAAGCATTAATTAATGTAAAGGCTGGCTTCCTATAAAGCTCTTCGGTTCTGCACCCAAGAAGGCCCATTGAAACCAAATGAACCATTGTGAAACAAAGGACAAAGACTCTGTTGATTTCTCCCCATAACACCCATGAAGAGGAGACTTCATGCCCTAGGACTCATCCCATCAATGTGCACTCTGGAGGAAGGGAATAAAAATCCCTGACAAGAAGAAACTGGATCTCTATGATTAGACTTTGGGAGGGAAAGATTTCTAAGCATAAGCAAGGGATCCCCAACTGCTTAGCTTGGGTTAGCCCTAGAGGACATATAGAACTTGCATATTACAGCAGCTTCTATTACCTTTCAGAACCTAAGACTAGAACTCATTTGTGTGTATGTTTACTTGCTTTAACCTTGTAAATAACTCATTTCTTTCTTAGTTAATAAATCTTTAGTTAATTATAGGATTGGATACAAGCATTGTCTTTGGTGTACGATCTAAGGTGCAAGGACTTGGGGTAAGTGACTTAATATTGTTGTGATTTTTGGTAAGGGACCATCTTTCACTAAGGCAAGCTTACCTGGGTGGCAAGATAGACTGGAGTTCCCAAGGGGACTGTCTTGGACTCCAAGTTAAGGCTGTTATAGTATCTGAGGAGTTCAGTTTTGTGCCCTGCTTCTTAACAATCTGCCCTGAGGTTGGTACTCATGCTCCTGAGCCCACTCCAGACAGCCAAGGGCCAGAGCCTCAGCTGGTATAAATTGGTGGAATCATTGGAGCTACACTGATTTACACTGGCTGAGGATCTGGACCATCATGTGACTATGAAAGATGCCTGAGCTTTTTATATTAAAAACACACACACACACACACACTCTCTCTCTCTCTCTCTCTCTCTCTCTCCCCAGTGTCCCTGTAGCAAAGAGTTTGATTCTGCTCTTCACTTATACCCGTGCAACGTCACTGACATCACTGGAACTACTCCCGGTTCACACCAGGATGGAAAGAGAATCAGCCCTAGCAATTAAGATATTAAATGGAAAGTGAATTCTTTTGCTCCAAAAGCCCTTTGCCACACATCAGATAATGTTATGAAAAAGGAGATAAAGCATCTACAATCCATTAATATCATATTAGAACCGTATAACACTATCATTCTTTAAGATCTCCTGAGTGGTAGATGGGCCTGTATGTTTCCTTGGAAGTCCTGTGTTATCTTTAGAGATTGGCTACTCAGAGCTGATGCATCGTAGACAGTTGGGAGTGCCAGGAAATGGCTAATTCACACTGATTTTGAAACAAGAGACATGATAGTTTAACGGAAATGAAGAGGAGGAAGCATCGTTACATGCAGGATCTGGGCTTGGGAAATGAAGCAGCATCAGTGCCCTCTCACTCCACAGGACTGGACGGGACCTCCTGGGTGAGAGGCCAATTCCCTGCTATCACAAACAACCCCATCATATGCTCCTGGTCAAACCTATCAAGCTCCGTCTTAAAACTAGTTAAGTTCTTGCCCCCTCTGCTCCTATTTGGTGACTGTTCCAGAACCTCACTGCTCCGATAGTTAGAAACTTTCTAATTTCCATCTTAAATGTGCTAATGGTAATTTATCCCCATTTGTTCGTGTGCTATCATTGTCCTTGAGCTCCAGGAGCTCTTCTCCCTTCCTCATGTATACACAGGGGCATAAAATTAGGCTCCTAAACTACATTAGCAGTTGTATTACAGTAATGTCTAAAAGCACCAGCCAGGATCTGGGCTCCATTGTGCTAGGCTCTGTACCTATATGTCTGTCATACCTCTAACCATGGTTGTCAGTTTTCTCTGGGCTTTTCAACCTCAGCCACAGGCAGTGGTTAGTTCAACTCTAGCCCATCACTACTGATATGTACATTGGATCACGGTACTACAATTTTGGGGGTGAAGAGGGGAGTAAAGTCACTAATCAACAAGATGATGATCAAGCTGCATATCAGAGAAATTCTTCTGGTTTTCCAATACCAGAGTCCAGCATTTTAACCTTGGAACCTTGTTTCCCTTCAGCTTTATCATTAACTTGATCAGGAGTGTTTATTTTCTGCAGTTGTTCCCTGTTTATAACTCCCCCCACCCCTCCAGTGGGAAAGAGAATTATTAGCATATGCATTAGAAAAAACAAGTATGTATGAAAGTGATCCACATGTACTAAAGAAAATGGTTAATATATGCTATTGCATGTCATCCTCTTTGACTATTCTGTGATCCCTGCCTCTAGCTGTCAGGAAAATGTTGCATAAGGTTCTGCTGAGAGTCAGGGACAATTATTTTAAGCCAACAATTCATTAGGAGAATTTAGCCTCTTTCTCTGGCAAGGGACTATGAGCTAGATCCTCAACTGAGCAGGAGCAGAACTTGGCACTGCGGGGAGACAACAGTGGTTTTGTGTCACCTTTTTTGCCCTCCCCTACAACCTAGAGTGGAATCAGCCTCCAACACAAATGAGAGCATCTTCAAGGCTGCTTTCTACTCCGTATGGCTGCAACAGCCCCAAAGGGCCAGTTCTGCAGGTGGGGACAGCCAGAGTGCAGTGATGATTGTTCAGCACATGCTGACACCCTCTATTCTGGATTGGAGAGGTAAGGCCAGCCGTACCAACCAACTCTGTATCACAACGAGAATCCCTTCGTAGGTGCTTCAGTGGGCTGCTTTGCACTGCTAGAGAAAGGCTAGAATGTTGTCAGCCTTCTGGGTCAAGGCGGCCCAATAATCTTAAGTCTAGGAGAATCCTAAAGACCATGGGCAGCAGGTGAACCCCCACTTTCGGAGGCTAGCCCACCAGCCCTACCCCTTCTGTCCAAAGCCCAGAACCTCCCCCCAAAGGAAAAGCCCAGAGGGCCCCCATGAACGGAGGAGCCCTGCCCCCCCCAGCCATTGCTGCCCCCAACTCACTGTGCCCCCCTAACCCCAGCACCAGACCGAGCCTCAGGTCCTGCCCCCTCCCCCCCCCGCTTGCCAGGCCAGCCCCAGCACTGCCAGAGTCGGGCCGGCAGCCTATCTAAGCGCCATGCCAGCCCCATGCTGAGCCACCCTTCCTCCTCCCCCCACCCCCACCAGAGTCGGGCAGAGCTAAGCCACTGGCAGCCTCCCTGAGCGCCAGCTCCTCCCACCCCTGAAGGCCCCACACCGAGCCACCAGCCCCAGCATCGCCCAGCTGAGCCTCCTCCCTCCGCCAGCCCGTCCCGAGGAGGAGGGGGGACCTTTGGGGATGGAGTGTAGGAGGCGGTGGGGGTCTTGGGGAAGGAGCAGGCACCCCAGTCCAGTTGTCTTGTGGTGGGTTGGCAGCAACACCAGGGAAGGCAAAGTGTTCCCTGGCCTAATGTACCCGCCGTCCGTGCTGAAGACATCTCACAAATCACCACACAAACCCCCTTTGCCAGGTAACTATGTGGCTTTGTAGCAGACTACAGAGCCTGTGGATCCCCACTTTGAATCCAGCCTAGGTGAATGGCAGGTACTATTTGTCACCAGTGATTACTATTTGGTGACCAATGTGGAATGACTTCCTATTAGAGAAAACTGCCCCGAACTTGGCACTCCTATCAGAGAAGCCAAATCAATGAACCATGGAAGCTACTCCTTCCCCCCTAGAGGTTGTGTACTGTATTTTCAGATTGTAATCTCTAGGTCAAGAATCTTCTGATCATAAACCACCTTGCAAGCTTACGGTGGCATCTAGATCATCATAGGGGTGGTCTTGCCAGGGCAAATCTTCTGCCACACTGGTGGTCCAAGGGGAGCGTGCACTGCAGCTACCCAATGCTATAGCTATGCTGTGCACAGCCGAAGAACTGCAAGCTCCAGGGTGGTTGTTACAGCATCCACCACAAGTGCTACACTCGGCTTTAAAATACCAAAAAGAATCCATGTATAACTAGTGTGGTTGGAGCATTGGCCTGCTAAACCCAGGGTTGTGAGCTCAATCCTTGAGGGGGCCATTTAGGGAACTGCGGTAAAAATCTGTCCGGGGATTGGTCCTGTTTTGAGCAGGGGGTGGGACTAGATGACCTCCTGAGGTCCCTTCCAACCCTAATCTTCTATGATTATTAGTGCCTGGGTTAAAAACAACATTCACAATTACATCCAGTATCGGACTGGAAAGGATTAGCTTGTTTCTGATGACTTATTGCACTACTCTGTGTTACACAACGTAGCCTCCAACCAGCTTTCAGAAGCAGGTTTAAACTTTCCATACCAATAACTCGTGTCCAACCCAAATATATTTAGCACAAATGAGAAGCAGAGGGAGCCAATTAGCGGGCACGGTACACTGCCTTCCCACATGTTCCTTTGAGCGGTTAGACAAGTTCCCAACAGCCACTGTCTCCAAGGACACTGCGTTGCAGTGGAATGTGCTTTGTAAGCCGTGGCGAGGGAAAATTGACTTGTTGCCTCTAGGAAGGGGAACAGGTTGTTTTCCAGCCCAAAAGGAGACAGCGCAGATGTGAACAAAGTGGCAGGGACAGGTCAAAGGCTCATATTTGAGCTGCAACCAAGCAGAGCCCAACCCAGCTCAGGAGGGGTGTCTTGGTATCTCTCCAGTGCTGGGGCTCTTCAATTATCAGGCCCAAAAGCAGAAGCCTCAGGGCTGCTCTACTTTACCCCAGCTGCTCCTGGTCCCCAACAGACCGTTCCAGCAGTCAGGACATCCTGGCCACACCTCCTAGACCGGGGAATAGTGTCGGAGCCACTATAATGACTCTTTGCCACCTAAACTTTCTCCTAGGCAAGGAGGGTCCTTGAGTAGCTGGTTAAGTAGGTTTTACAGACACTGTCTGCAAGGAGAGTGGTAGGAAGCAAAGGGGGCATATCCAAGACCCTGAACCAAAGTCTTATCCCCCTTGAACAAACAGCTCTACCTCAATCTTCCCAAAGTGCAGGGATAGGAAAGAGGTAGAAAACAAGTAACCATAAAACCATAGGGGATGCCATTAGCACAGCTTGGACCCCAACAGTATCTGGGGGCTAGGCATGCAGCCACAGCAACTCCTGTTCATAGCACAAGGTAAAAATTGCTTGCCACATTTGTCGTTGGCAAGACATTTCCCCCAGTGCATGGATTTTATACTTTTACACCTTAAAGTGGAATTTAACAGTGTGATCTAGGAGGCCTTGAGACAGACTTTCAATGGATCGGAGGGAAGCCACAATCACTTGGTACATTTAAAATAAATCACTCACTCACACTGGATGTTAGTATATAGGTCTATTTGTTAGCCTGGGATAGAATTTTGGGTTTAAGTATCAGAGGGGTAGCCGTGTTAGTCTGGTTCTGTAGAAGCAGCAAAGAATCCTGTGGCACCTTATAGACTAACAGACGTTTTGCAGCATGAGCTTTCGTGGGTGAATACCCACTTCTTCGGATGCAAGCAGTGGAAATTTCCAGGGGCAGGTGTATATATATGCAAGCAAGAAGCAAGCTAGAGATAACGAGGTTAGATCAATCAGGGAGGATGAGGCCCTGTTCCAGCAGCTGAGGTGTGAAAACCAAGGGAGGAGAAACTGGTTCTGTAATTGGCAAGCCATTCACAGTCTTTGTTTAGTCCTGAGCTCAGCAGTTTCTCTTTGAAGTCTGGTCCTAAAGTTTTTTTGCTGTAGGATGGCCACCTTAAAATCTGCTATTGTGTGGCCAGGGAGGTTGAAGTGTTCTCCTACAGGTTTTTGTATATTGCCATTCCTAATGTCTGATTTGTGTCCATTTATCCTTTTCCTTAGAGACTGTCCAGTTTGGCCGATGTACATAGCAGAGGGGCATTGCTGGCATATGATGGCATATATTACATTGGTGGACGTGCAGGTGAATGAACTGGTGATGGTGTGGCTGATCTGGTTAGGTCCTGTGATGGTGTTACTGGTGTAGATATGTGGGCAGAGTTGGCATCGAGGTTTGTTGGATGGGTTGGTTCCTGAGCTAGAGTTACTATGGTGCGGTGTGCAGTTGCTGGTGAGAATATGCTTCAGGTTGGCAGGTTGTCTGTGGGCGAGGACTGGCCTGCCACCCAAGGCCTGTGAAAGTGTGGGATCATTGTCCAGGATGAGTTGTAGATCCCTGATGATGCATTGGAGGGGTTTGAGCTGGGGACTGTATGTGATGGCCAGTGGAGTCCTGTTGGTTTCTTTCTTGGGTTTGTCTTGCAGTAGGAGGCTTCTGGGTACACATCTGGCTCTGTTGATCTGTTTCCTTATTTCCTCGTGTGGGTACTGTAGTCTTGAGAATGCTTGGTGGAGATTTTCTAGGTATTGGTCTCTGTCTGAGGGGTTGGAGCAGATGCAGTTGTACCTCAGTGCTTGGCTGTAGACAATGGATCTTGTGGTGTGCCCAGGATGGAAGCTGGAGGCATGAAGGTAGGCATAGCGGTCGGTAGGTTTTCGGTATAGGGTGGTGTTAATGTGATCACCACTTATTTGCACCGTGGTGTCTAGGAAGTGGACCTCCCATGTAGATAGGTCCAGGCTGAGGTTGATGGAGGGGTGGAAGCTGTTGAAATCATGGTGGAATTTTTCCAGAGTCTCCTTCCCATGGGTCCAGATGATGAAGATGTCATCAATGTAGCGTAGGTAGAGAAGGGGCGTGAGTGGACGGGAGCTGAGGAAGCGTTGTTCCAGGTCGGCCATAAAAATATTGGCATATTGTGGGGCCATGCGGGTGCCCATAGCGGTGCCACTGATCTGGAGATATATATTGTCATTAAATTTGAAATAGTTGTGTGTGAGGATAAAGGCACAGAGCTCAGCAACCAATTTTGGGTTTGACTTTTTGATACTCATATCTTATACTAATATGTGTAAACAAAGGACAAAGACAATGTGTATTGCTTCTGCCTAGCCAGATAGGGTTGTTAGTAAACAGGATGTTAGGAATCATTAAAAAGGGGATAGAGAATAAGACAGAATATATTATTGTCCTTATATAAATTGACAGTACACCCACATCTTGAATACTGCGTACAGATGTGGTCGCCTCATCTCAAAAGATATACTGGCATTAGGAAAGGTTCAGAGAAGGGCAACTAAAATGATTAGGGGTTTGGAGAGGGTCCCATATGAGGAGAGATTAAAGAGGCTAGGACGCTTCAGATTGGAAAAGAGGAGACTACAGGGGAATATGATAGAGGTATATAAAATCATGAGTGATGTGGAGAAAGTGGATAAGGAAAAGTTATTTACTTATTCCCATAATACAAGAACTAGGGGCCACCAAATGAAATTAATGGGCAGCAGGTTTAAAACAAATAAAAGGAAGTTCTTCTCCACACAGCGCACAGTCAACTTGTGGAACTCCTTGCCTGAGGAGGTTGTGAAGGCTAGGACTATAACAGCGTTTAAAAGAGATCTGGATAAATTCATGGAGGTTAAGTCCATTAATGGCTATTAGCCAGGATGGGTAAGGAATGGTGTCCCTAGCCTCTGTTTGTCAGAGGATGGAGATGGATGGCAGGAGAGAGATCACTTGATCATTGCCTGTTAGGTTCACTCCCTCTGGGGCACCTGGCATTGGCCACTGTCGGTAGACAGGATACTGGGCTGGATGGACCTTTGGTCTGACCCAGGATGCCCGTTCTTATGTTAGTAGAATGGGAACAGATAAAAGTGGTTAAAGTGTTACTGGAGAGCAGGCGTTAAGACGGCCTCAACCCCAATTTCAAGGCAAGGTCAAGCAACCAGTTGGGAGGGGCAAAAGGGGCTTGGGGAGGAAGGTATAAAATACTAAGACCAAAGAAATGCCTGTCCCTGACCAGCACCACCTCACTCCTCACCCCTCCCATGGGATACATAAGGGGTGGGACTGCGGGCATGAAAAGCAGGTATATTTGGCCTTCTAAGGAGGAGGATGGGGGGAAATGAGAATGGAGACACAGGCAAGGCTCTGCAGTGTCAGAGCGGGGGAGGGGGACACCGGGAAACCGACTCTGCCGACGTGTAGAGCTATGGATATGTTCGCTTGGAACGAACCCCAACAATCACCACATTGCCTGAACATCGGACTTCTGCTTTCTGTCTGTGTGACAAGAACCAGGGGAGGGGTGAAGGGAATGGCCTCTAACATTGGACAAAGCATTACTACATTACTACATAGCTCAGTGGTTTGAGCATTGGCCTGCTAAACCCAGGGTTATGAGTTCAATCCTTGAGGAGGCCACTTTGGGATATGGGGCAAAAGTTGGTCCTACTAGTGAAGGCAGGGGGCTGGACTCAATGACCTTTCCAGTTCTAGGAGATTGGTATATCTCCAATTATTACCTCTATTTTATTACCTTTATCCCCATACAATACTCCTCTACTGGCAAGGAGATAGACTTCTTAAGCCATCCAGTCTATTCTAACCTTAATTTCCACAAAGAAGGCTCATCTGTTAAAATCAGGTGGGGATCTCTTACTAGATAATTTTCCTGTTATTGCACAAGATAGGAATAGGCATTGACAAACCTTAGCCTTCCCTCTTTCTCCTCCAAGGTTTTATGCTGTTGCTTTCCTTTTGTCCTACAAACTGTCACTTGCTACCAGAGAAGTGACTAAAACCAGCTTCGGTAAGCCTGGAAGACATGGTCACTCACACTCCTCTCCACTGAGCGCAGAGCATCCTGTTGTTGATGGAGGAATGAATGGGCCAGAGGGCTGATGTGAAGCAGATCATTTTTGCTGAGCCCTAAAATCCCTCTGCAAGCCTTGATGACAACTTGTGGTTTATTTTTCATAATTTGACTTCCCAGAGAGTGCCGAGGGAGCCACACAGATTTGTACCAGTTGAGGATCAGATCCTAGCTATTTAATGTACATGTTTGTATGTCTGGCCAGTCATGTTTTATCTTACAGACATGACCATCCATATTTTTCAGAATGAGGCTAGACGCTATACTGAGCGCAAATCTGAATGGCAACATGAAGGGCCAACAAGCAAGAAGAGAGGGTGGTGAGGTACCTAGTTCTAGTAGGGGTGGAGGACAGGAATCTGGCTTGGAAGAGTAAAAGGGTGGGCACAAGCTATCCAGCTTCAGAGAGGGAACCAAAACCTGGCACAGGAATTGAATGTTAAGGCCCTATTGCAGAGTCTCGGCATTAACTCTGAATGTCCTTGCTTTCTGCAGCTTCACCAGATGTTTGGGATTACTGCAAACCAGATTCTGGTGTGCATTAAATCCTGCATTAATCTGGTGTTGATTAAATCCTGAGCTTTCTCTGAAAGCTAAGCAGAGCTGCCAAGCACCCTTCCTAAAAAAAAAAAAAAATGCCCCGACACAGCATACAGAATTCTACTAGTGCTGCTGGCCCGTTGCCTATTGACACTAAGCCCCAGTTAAGGGGAAGAACTGTATCCCTTGAACCAAATTATGATGGGGGCTAATTTAGCTACAACAAATCAGGAAAAAGATCTTGGAGTCATCGTGGATAGTTCTCTGAAGATGTCCACGCAGTGTGCAGAGGCGGTCAAAAAAGCAAACAGGATGTTAGGAATCATTAAAAAGGGGATAGAGAATAAGACTGAGAATATATTATTGCCCTTATATAAATCCATGGTACGCCCACATCTCAAATACTGCGTACAGATATGGTCGCTTCATCTCAAAAAAGATATACTGGCACGAGAAAAGGTTCAGAGAAGGGCAACTAAAATGATTAGGGGTTTTGAACGGGGCCCATACGAGGAGAGATTAAAGAGGCTAGGACTCTTCATCTTGGAAAAGAGGAAACTAAGGGGGGATATGATAGAGGTATATAAAATCATGAGTGATGTGGAGAAAGTGGATAAGGAAAAGTTATTTACTTATTCCCATAATATAAGAACTAGGGGCCACCAAATGAAATTAATGGGCAGCAGGTTTAAAACAAATACAAGGAAGTTCTTCATGCAGCACACAGTCAACTTGTGGAACTCCTTGCCTGAGGAGGTTGTGAAGGTTGGGACTATAACAGGGTTTAAAAGAGAACTGGATAAATTCATGGAGGTTAAGTCCATTAATGGCTATTAGCCAGGATGGGTAAGGAATGGTGTCCCTAGCCTCTGTTTGTCAGAGGGTGGAGATGGATGGCAGGAGAGAGATCACTTGATCATTGCCTGTTAGGTTCACTCCCTCTGGTGCACCTGGCATTGGCCACTGTCGGTAGACAGATACTGGGCTAGATGGACCTTTGGTCTGACCCAGCACGGCTGTTCTTACGTAATGTCATTTTTTGATTCAAACCCTTACCCGCTCAATGATTTATTTTGACATGTTTAAATAATAAATTTTAAAATTTATTGTGGACCCGCCTGTGCCGGACACTGAATTTACAAATACAGACAACTGGGGAGAGTAAGTTCTATATTACTTTTGCCATCCATACAGTGGGTGACCCCAAAGCACTGAAGCAAATGACCCTTTTAAATAACTGCTACCCACCTTTCTCCTTACTGGGTGTGTGGCACAGTCAACCAAGGAGAAGATCCGCATGCAATGCCACCTGACAAGCTTAGCCGCACCTCCCAGCAGCTTGATCATCTGCAAAAAGGAACAAACTAAGCTAATGTCTAGAAATAAACCGTAACGGGGTTATACCCACCTCTCATGAGTGACTCCTGGTCGAGTGCATGTGCCTGCACTCTCTCTCTCTTTGTTGTGGGTCTTCGCTGACTCAGCCCTCCAGCCAAGTCATACACAGTCTGTCTGTGAGATCAAAGCAAACCCCTTTCAGGGTACAAGTCCAACAGGGGCCTTGCTCAGTGCCCTCTGTCATGGCTCTGTTTGTTCCTGCTCCAGAATAGAGCAGTGCCCCAGGGCTCCTTCCCTGGAGGCAATGCCTTTGCTGGCCACAGCTCTTCAGCTTGGCCACTACAGTTCAGTCCCCATTTTGGAGTGTCTCAAAGTTCAGGCCATGTTCCCAGTAGCTAAGGGGCAGTGGGGAGACCTAGGCTCACCTTCTAGTCCAGGTTCCAGCCCAGGGACCCTAGAGATAGCAGCCATCTGCAATGTCCCTGTAAATAAACTGCATTGCTGCTATAATTCCCTGGGCCACTTCCCCATGGCTCCAGCACTTTCTTCACTCTTACCTCAGGACCTTGTCCTGGTGGAGTCCCAGCACCATCCACTCTCCTCCAGCTCCAGCAAGGAACTGAACTCACATTGGCCCTGCAGATCTTCTTATACTAGCCTGCTGGGTCCTGATTGGCTGCTTCCCACACAGCCACTCTCGGCATCTTGGAGGACCTCTCTGCTGCCCTTTTCTGGGGCAAGGTGTGGCAGGACCACAAGGCCTCCAGTAGGGGGCCTCAGGGCACAGTCCATCCCATCATAAATCCATACAGGTGTGTTTTGTCTTGTTAGTGCCATTCTGCATTTTACACTCTCATATTAGTTGCTTTACCTGCTATGCCTTTCTGTTCTGTCCTCTGGGTGTAAGTTACACCCACTTGTAACTGTTTATTCTGACGTAGCTATGTGTAACCATCATTTACTTCAACACTGAATTTGGCCCACCTAAGATGAGGAAAGGCCTTTTATAACAGTGCAGGGAACACATCCCATCACAGCTGCACATCTCTAGCTTGGCCAAGTGCCGATTTCACAGTGCACGAAATTTTACCTCCATGCAGGGGGCTAACAGAAGGCCTATGCCTCTTTCACATGTCTCAAAATGAAGCTTAAGTGGGACTTAAATGGTGCATAGGCCTGTGCTGCCCCTCTGCACATGGGTGAAATATCAACCCCCCTATATGCATATATATGTGGCTATATATATATATTTGCACAACTCTAAGAGCCTCACTTCTGAACTTCATCTGATTCCCACTGGACTGTGCAGAGGTGGGTATCATGATGGGGGATATAAGGGGTCAGGCCTAATGACTACGGCCAGAGTCAGGAGCTACTGGTCAGAGCCAGAGTCAGAAGCCAGGGTCATGCCAAGGATTAGAGGCAGACTTGGGAACCAAGAGTCAAGCCAGAGATTAGAGCCGGAGTCAGGATCAAGCAGGGCTGGAGCAGACTGAATCAGGGCAGGAACAAGGCTGGAGGGAGGCCGAGAATAAGGCAAGTCTAAGCTGGAGCAAGGCTGGGAACAAGGCAGGCACAGGAGCAGCTGTGGACATAAATGTTGAGCAGCCAGCTACCTACTGCGGGGCTGAAAGGCAGGACTGCAAGCTCCCTTCAGCCAGCCAGGTGGTCCGGGCAATCAGGCAATCCTATTGCAACCCAGCTGAGCTCATTCATCTGCCTGCAGGCTGAGCCGGTTAGTTATCAGCCTCAGCTGAAGGTTTTCAGTCCTGACAATGGGGATTCCAAGTCTCTGACACAGCAGCATCTTACCACCCAGCCACTGAATCACCCCTAAAGCAATACAGCTTTTCTAAGCACCATCCCTTTCAATTTTCTTGCTAATATATAATGGGTATAATACGGAAGTGTCATCAATTACTGATAAACTGTTAACTTATAGAAGGAGTTGCGTATCCTGATATCACTATTCATTTAGAAGACTTGACTTAAGTTGAGAGTTTTATTGTGCTGAAATAATGCAATACTGGAGACGGCCTGTAGATGGTGCTATGGTTTGAGAAAGTATTATGTGTAGGGAAGGGCTTGCTAGGAAAAGTTTAGAGTAAAAGAGAAAAAGAATACAGCTTGGACAGGTAAAACCCTTCAGAGGCCAGTGGTATCTGCAGCCTGTCTGTGCAACTATCCATCCGCTGTTCATAAACATTTAAGCCCAGAAACAGACCTCTGTCTCACAGCCCCTTTGTTCTATCAACACAGCCTGCTCCATGCCATCAGCGGTAGAAGAACGTAGCACTGGGTTTGCTCAGCTGATCACAGGGTGGGAAATATTTCTTCCCTGCTCCAGTCTGACATATATTTCAAATAAAGCTTTATGGGAGCCCAACTGTGCATTGTTTTCTATCTGGCTTCCTATACTATAGTGACAGGGCTGAGTTGGAATCCCAGATCTCAGCACTGGGGGAAATTCACATCCAAGCATCATGGCTGAGAAGCCTCTCTGAAATATGAGTGTAAGAACCCGGAGCAGAGAAAACTGACTGTGCAATATTCCAACACATTAAATAAAGAGGATCAGACCCTCAGCTGGTTGTAAATTAGGATTGGCTTCCATGGGGCTAGGCTCATTTGCACCAGCTGAAGTTTTAGCCTTCTATGTACACACTCAACACCTCTGCTGGTCAAGAGCTATGGATGTTCCTTCACAGCCTCTGCACAGGAGCATACACGCTCCATGTGAAGCAGCCTGTTGGGTTCAGAGCAGTTCTTCCACCCATGCTCTAATTCCCTGACCTCCTACTTCATCTCCTACTTCATCCTTCATAGCTCCACAGCTCCCCAGGCCTCTTTGGAATCCTCAGTGCTACCAGTGCCCACATAGCATGGAGGCAAAACACACCCACTTCCGTCGGTGCCTGGCCAGAAGATTTTGCCCCATCCTCTTAGACACAAACCTGGCCCTGGTGAGCCATGCATTCATGACCTCCAGGCTTTATCGTTTCCACTCATTATGTCCAAGAACAGAGCCATACACTTTGAAAAGCTTCAGTGGGTACAGAACAGCTGGCTTAGCAACACAGATTGCCTGACGACTTCAAGAGGATTGTCTCTAGCTACCTGATAGATCTTGTCTCCCTCTGTGACCATAGCCTCTCACTCAGCGACATTCTGCTGGAGCCAGGACATTGACAGCTGGTAGCAGATGGAACTTCCCCAGGAGCCGGGCCTAAACTATAGAACTCCAGTTTTGCCAGCTTCACACATACAAAAGCCACAGAAATCATAGAAACGTTGGGCTGGAAGTGGAAGGATCCTCGAGAGGTCATCAAACCCAGCCCCTTGCACTAAGGCAGGACTTAGACCATCTCTGACAAGTGTCTGTCTAATCTGCTCTGAAACACCTCCAATGATGGGGATTCCACAGTCTTCCTTGGAAGCCTATTCCAGTGCTGAACTACACTTATAATTAGAATTTTTTCCCTAGTATCTAACCTAAATCTCTCTTGCTGCAGATTAAGCCCATCACTTCTTGTCTTACCTTCGGTGAACATGGAGAACAATTGATCCCCATCCTCTTCATAACAGCCCTTGACATATTTGAAGACTATCAGGTCTTCTCTTAGTTTCCTTTCCTCGACACTAAACATAACCAGTTTTTTAACCTTTCCTCACAAGTCCCACCCAAAATCATGGAATTGGCTTAAAAAATCATTTGCTTAAAAAAAATAAAACTGGGTTCTTTTTCTTTACCCTCAGGTTTTGAACCTTTAGGGTGCATTATGGTCACCTTTTCAAGCCTCTCTCTGCAACCATGAGAACTAGAAAGTTACTTTTAAAAAAAATGAAGTCTGAGATTTTCCACAAGACTCCAGAAGCTGAGGCTTTAAGAAATACACTAAATATCATCAGAGCTGGTAACCCTGGGACTCACTCCTGAAAGCAGGAACAACAATCACAGACCTCACTGCTTTCAGACCCAAATGCAAATCTAATTTATTAAACCTAGCTGTCCCTCTGAAGAATCAGACTTTTAGTGTCTAATGTCGGACACCTAAAAATTGAGGCATCTGAAACCAAAAGCCACTTTTGAAAACGTTGGCCTTAATCTTCAATAAAGTGTCATATTAAAAACTAGCTTATCTGCTTAATTAATAAAATAAAAATCTTACATCCCCCCTCCCCTCAGACTCACTCTCTTCCTTCCAAGCTGAAAGCAAAACTTTCTGTCATTATTACTGCCAAACCCTGAAAACTTAAAAAAAATCTAGTCTGGCATGAAAGGTGTCTTCATTTTCTGTCTATGTCTTTCATTGCCCTCCCCCCCACACACCCACCCTTTAAAACGCAGCTGTATGAATTTCTCCTGAATGCCAGTGACTGAAAAGGAAGGTTGGAAAATTCTTCATGATTATGAGTTTGAGCAGATACAACCTGGGAAATGTAGATGATGAAAGATAGATCTATAGTTTTAAGTTCAGCCATCCAGTCAAAATAAGGTTACTCACCGGAGATGCCTTCTAATAACTTATATTTATGTGGTGTTTTTCATCCCAAAGTGCTTTAAAGACTCTGCATAAGAGGGATCATTCACCAATCCCCACTAATACAGTTTGGGTGGAATGAATTAGCTGCTCTGTGTCAGTTACACAACACTTTTTAGAAAGGAAATTGAAAAACACAGAGCCAGTTGAATATAAAGAAGACAGAACATGCTGGGAGCTGGAATTTTTCCAGACACTCCAGCACATCCAAAAGTGCTATAGGCTGCTTCACGGAACATGTATGGTCAGGGCATTGATTTTACATCCATTTGAAAGTTGGCATCCCCAAGAGCACAGCTCCCCCAAGCACCGTGTTAGGATGCCTTGGTTTACCTCAGCTCAGAAGGAAGAGCTCCAAGATCCTGCAGAATCTGGATTTTCCTTGGAGACCTGGAGACCAGTCAGAGCTCTGGGTGTGAAACACTTTTCAGGAACAAGTCTGCAAGTGGTCATCAAGCCCATGTTTGATTAGCATCAGCCATGCAATGAAATCACAGGTGGGGGGTGGCATGAGTGATGAAATGCTGCCCGAGGCCAATTTTTATAAGAGAAAATCACATGATTCCATTTGACAATGTTATCTACAAACTAATCAGAATAATATGGGGACTGTTGTACTTTTTTCCTCCTATTTCAGTCATGGTGAATAAGAGGCCAGTGATTGATATTTTGGATTTCTGTAGAATCGTTCACCTCAAACGGTGCCAAAGTTCTCCACAAACTATATGCATTGCATCATACTAAAAAGAGTATTTCTTTCAAATAGCAGTTCTGTTAGTGGTTGTGGGGGAAAGCCAGCCAATTAGCTCAGAGTGCATTATTTGTATGATGGCAGAACCTCCGAGCCCAGAATATTAGGAGCTGTACATACATGGTAAAATACGGTCCTTTCTCCCAAGAGCATACAAGGCAGAAACGGGGAGAAGATAGGAAGCATCCCTATTTTACAGATGGAGAACTGTAGCAGAGAGAGGTTAAGTGACTCATCTCAGGCCACATTAGAAGTCGGTGGCAGAGGATAGAATAGAACTCAGCTCTCCTGAGTCCCAGACAAATGCCTTATCTGCGGTGCATGCATAGGCGCCAACTCCATGGGTGCTCCAGGGCTGGAGCACTCAATGGGAAAAATTAGTGGGTGCTCTGCACCCACCAAGAGCCAAGCTCCCCTCCCTGCCCCGCCTCATCTCACCTCTGCTCCGCCTCCTCCCCTGAGCATGCCATGTCCCCACTCCTCTGCCTACCTCCCAGTGCTTGCTGCCGCCAAACAGCTGTTTGGCAGTGTAGCAAGCTCTGAGAGGGAAGGGGAGGAGCAGGAACGTGGTGCGCTCAGGGGAGGAGGAGGGGAAGAGGCGGGGACAGGGCGAGGTTTTGGGGAAGGAGTCGGAATAGGGGCAGGGAGGGAGCGGAGTGCGGGCAGGGACTTTAGGGAAGGGGTTGGAATGGAAGCAGGGCAGGGGTAGGAGGGGGCGGGACAGGGGTGGAGGTGGGGCAGGGCCAGGGGCAGAGGGGGTCGAGCCCCACTGGCACGAGTAGAAGTCGGCACCTATGCACACATGCATAATAGTGAGAGGTTTGGGGAAAGGACGCGGGGGGGTGCCCACATTCATACCAGAAGTGACATGGGATCTTTATTTTCCACACAGAAGCTCAGTCAGCAAAGTCTTTTCATGAGGTCACACTGAGCAAATAGCATAGCACTGAAGGGACCTACCGCAGGAGGACGAAGGGCTTGGGACTTGAACACGTGATTTGAGGTATTTCACAACTGATGCTCAGGTCACAGGCCACCCTCTCCTAATCCACAACTGTATTACCTCGTAATCAGACTGTTATGAAGGTAGCTCAGTCAGGATACACCTACACGGCAATAAAAGACTCACGGCACAGCCGCAGCCGGCCCGGGTCAGCTGACTCAGGCTCTCGGGGCTTGGACTGCGGGGCTGAAAATTGCAGTGTAGACATTTGGGCTCAGGCTGGAGCCCGGGCTCTGAAACCCTGTGAGAGGGGTTGAGACTGACAAATGGGGGAGTCCTATAGAGAGACAGAACGACCAGCGGAAAGCTACATGTGTACAGCTGATTCGGCAATACCAAAAACTCCCCATTCTGTATGTCAGAGAAAAAGGTGCTTTGCTCCAGGCCCAGAGCGGAATGCGGCAGATGATGACAGAAAGACTTAAAACATCTGTAAAACATCAGTTAGATCATATCCCTATTGCTTAATCCCCAGCTTTGTTCAGTGGAGTATTAGCAACAACTCAGCTTCCTTACCTGTAACTGGGCCGCCCAGAGGATTCAGGGGGCCTGGGGCAAAGTGGGGGAGCTGCAGCGCTTGTACTCACCCGGCAAGAGTCCGGGTCTTCGGTGGCATTTCAGCAGCAGGAGGCCCTTCAGCCGCTCCGCGTCTTCGGCAGCACTGAAGGGCCCCCGCTGCTGAAATGCTGCCGAAGACCCAGAGCGATTGAAGGGCCCCCCGCCGCTGAAGACCCAGACCACCGCAGGGCCAGGGCTCGCAGGGCATTTCGGCGGTGGGGGGGCCCTTCAGTCGCTCCGCGTCTTCGGCAGCACTGAAGGGACCCCATCGCCGAAATGCCGCCGAAGACCCAGACCGCCGCCGGGCCAGGGCTCGCGGGGCCCCTGCAGGGCCCGGGGCAAATTGCCCCACTTGCCCCCCCCCCATCCCCAGGCGGCCCTGACCTGTAATGCTGGTTTACTTTAAGAAAGCATTAGAGTAAAGTTGTCTCAGCCAGGCCTTTCCTGCCTGTCACTGAGGGGATAAACAGCCCAGAGACTAGTAGTTACAAAATCTGACTGCGACTGTCAAAGGCTTCCCACTCCAGGAGAGGTTTTCACATTTTTAAACAATAAATGTGAGGTGGCAACTCACCAAAAGGGCAGGGGGAGATTGGGCCAGTGTTTCTCCTGTCGACCAAGGCTGATGTGCTTAGATGATCCGTAGGGTAGTTGTCGTGCTGAAAGCTGCCAGCACTGCAGGTGAGTGTTGGATCCAAAGACAATGCCAGTCCTCATTAAAGCCCATGAGTGTGCTGGCCGTGCTCTTTCAGGTTCAACAGAAAGCGCAGTCAAGCCCCTTTATGTAGTGAAAATAGTGGGGCTATTGCCCAGGACGCTAGGCCACATGGAAGGTCAGAACTAAGCTGTGTGAACTGAGGGGTTTCCCTGGGTGCAAGCTCTTTGTGTTGGAGGCAGAAAGCCAAGCCAAGGAGTTTTATGGTGAGCAAACCGACAGGGATTGTTTGGGCACAGAGTGGCTGATGAGGGGATTTCTGAACAAGGAGACTACATGCTGCTTGTTTCTGCTGCATTCAGGGGAAACAAGACCTGGTGTCTTTTTTCCCCTAAAGAAAGAAATAAAGTTACACCAAGAATACACTGACTCATATAATAAATTTCTCCTCCTAACAGAAACAGAATCCTGCAAGCCTTCGAATGTTGTCTCACCGCTTGGGCCAAAGGGACAACAGTTGTGATCAGCAAATGTTGCTGTTCAGCATCAAAGCGCTACACTACAGTCAACGCACTGAGGAGTAGAGTCTCAGAACTCTGTGAGTGGGAACGGACATTTGGGGATCCCCGTTCTTCAATGTAGTGCTGGAGAAAGGTGCCAGTCAGTGAGAGTGCTGCTGAGAGAGGCAAGGGCCCTTCAGCACAGATGACAATGGCCCACCCACAGAGAAGAGCAGCTAAATAAGACTGGGGTCAACTGGTGGCTTGGGGACAATTCAGGAAGGGAAGGGATGGGAGCTCAGCAGGAGGATGTCAGAGGGTGAAACTGAGCAGAGAATTCCAGACAAGGGAAAGGAGCCAGACTGACAGCTCTTGAAGCTGAAGTCCTCCATTCACCCACAGAGAGCACAAAACCAACCTGCCAATGGGCCTCGATTCTGAACTGGAATACTTCACATCTAGGAGATATGAGGATCTTCTATTTCTGTGCCTTTTCACAGTGCTCACTGCCATAGCAGCCGAGAACCCCTCAATGTTAATCAATGAAGCTTCATAACATTCTTGGGAGGTGGATAAAAGATGATTATCCCCATTTTACAGATTGGGAGACTGAGGCATGGGGAGACTAAATTATTTCACCCACGGTCACACAAAGAATCAACGGCAGAGATGCCAGGTTTTGTGACTCTCAATCCTGGGATTAAACCACAAAACTAACTTCTCCCCTATAACTATTCCAATTTCTCAGTCCATGTAGCCTTTGGCTCATCTGCTGAAGCTGTTAACAAGAATTTCAGCTGAAGTGGCGGATGGACACTGGCCCAGTAGGCACTAGAGTTAGACCTTCAACTTATTTCACACAGCCATCAGATGGTATTAACTTTCACAGACCATGAACAAGGACTGGAATTGAATATAAGAACATAAGAACGGCCGTACCAGGTCAGACCAAAGGTCCATCTAGCCCAGTATCTGTCTACCGACAGTGGCCAATGCCAGGTGCCCCAGAGGGAGTGAACCTAACAGGCAATGATCAAGTGATCTCTCTCCTGCCATCCATCTCCATCCTCTGACAAACAGAGGCTAGGGACACCATTCTTACCCATCCTAGCTAATAGCCATTTATGGACTTAGCCACCATGAATTTATCCAGTCCCCTTTTAAACATTGTGATAGTCCTAGCCTTCACAACCTCCTCAGGTAAGGAGTTCCACAAGTTGACTTTACAACCTAAAGATAAAAAGTTCCATCTCCTTCCAGTCCCCTAAGCTTCCCCACTACCTAGGCTGGTGCCAAAACAATTCTGTAGGGGCTGAAAACTAGTTTGTGTGTTGTGTGCACTGTTAGGCAAGTCCTGGAGTGGGAAGGCTGGATTCTGGGTTCATTTTCCGTTCTCAGCGCTGCCACTCAGACAGAACAGCAGGTCCCTAAAATAGGTACAAATAATCATTAGCCAAAGAGGGCTTTGAAAATTTGCCTTGTTTATGTTTCACTGGAGGGTCTAAATCCTGGTAGAGCTTAGAAAAATCCATCGTTTTCACTAAGGAGCTTTTAACTCTGCCTGGGCAAAAGTGCCGCAGAACAGGATAATAAATAAGTCTTGCCACATGTATACACATTTTCTTTCTAGGCTGTTTTCAATTTCTTCTTTCAGGCGTGTTTGCCCTGATGGCTCCCTTCCCCAGCTGTATAAGAAACAGCTTTGGCCCATCTCCGAAAACTTTCCAAACAGAAAACGGATTCATGTCCTGGACTTCAGAATGAGTAAGCTTTCGCAGCCACAGGCAGAAGTGGAATGGAACGGCCTGCGCCATCCTACCATCCTGAGTGTGTCAGCCTAGGTCCTTTGCTCTGCGATACCATTCTGTGTGAATTTAGTAGTGGGAACAATACCAGAGAGGGCCTCCTGGAGACAGGAGTCCTCTCATCACAGAACTTGCATAATGTCAGCACGAGCCAATTATTATTATTTGTATTACCATAACACCTAGAGCCCCAGCAAAGGACAAAGTATAAACACTGAAGTGCCTCAACCTGACCCGGAGAACCCACCACTAGGGTGACAAAGCCGTTCAGTCTCTATGGCCCATTATATCAGGTTTAAACTTAGAATCTCAGGGTTGGAAGGGGCCTCAGGAGGTATCTAGTCCAACCCCCTGCTCAAAGCAGGACCAATCCCCAACTAAATCATCCCAGCCAGGGCTTTGTCAAGCCTGACCTTGAAAACCTCTAAGGAAGGGGATTCCACCACCTCCCTAGGTAACCCATTCCAGTCGTCACCACCCTCCTAGTGAAAAAGTTTTTCCTAACTTCTTGCCCTTGACTTCAAGGCCCTACATAACTCCAGTGCGAGCTAGACCAAGGGCTCCAGACAGACAGGACAGACAGAATTCCCGTCACTGGCGACAAACTGGATTCAAACTGGTGCATCAGCCCACTAAACCAGGTCAATGTGTATGGCTGAAAGTGGGCCTAGAGGAGTAAGAAGGCAGGGCCATGGTACAACCCCCGTCAGCTCCAGGAGAAATGTTCCATGCCAGCCCAATGGGCAAAGCAAATTGTTCACCCCTCATGCACAGGAATCAGAGCTAAGGAAATTAGACATGCCAGAGGCACTATCTCCCAGCTGCTCCTCCAAGGGCAATGCAGCTGTGCACTCATGGCCTGGGCTAAAGGCCAGAGTCTACGTGGCCCATAGCAGCTGGGGAGAGGAAAGACCTATTTGACCATCCTTTCCATCCCCCTGCTAGTGCCAGATTGTTCCCCACTGTACATTTACAAGTCTGGTCTGTCTTTACATTTGCCAAGTGTTGGGGTTGCCTCTGCTCCCTCAGGGAGGCTATTCCACAGCCACATGGACTTGCTGGTTAGCAGGAGAGGGCTCCAAAGCCACCCCATCTGTATTGCACAGAGCACAAAGCCTGCCCTTGGCCCTAACCATGTTCTTCATAAGGTATGAGTAGATCACTTCTATCATGGCCAGCAATGGAAAGCTGGTAAGACAGTGCTGGGAGTAGGGACACGGACCAGGTCCCCCACTGCCTTGGGCACATAGAGGTACAGTCTACCAAAGGGAGTATGGCCAGTATCCATCCAGCAGCTGTACACACAGCCACCTCCAGCATGTGCTGTCAGGAATGGGTGCCGCATGGCAGCGTGGGTCCCGCCAAGCAGCGGAGCTCCCTGGCCAGAGCCATGCTGCCACTGGGTGATAGGCTGGCTCTGGGAAATGACTCACAGCCAGGAACGCTCCATTCCCCTAGAAGCAGCGCACCTCCAGCAAACAAGTGCACAAATCCATCCCTAGGGCCAGAGCCTCTCCCCCGAGGCCCCACCCCCACACCACCCCTTCTTCCCGAGTCCCCACCCTTACCTCACCCATTGCTCTAAGCCCCCACCCTTGCACTGCCCTTACCCTGAGGCTCCATCTCCAGGCTGCCTCTCCCCTCCAATACCCTGCCCCCCCGCTCACTCCTCTCCGCCCCTCCCCCCATCACTTGCCCTTACGGCTGATAAAAAGCACTAAGCCCTCCCACTTTTAAAAGTGATGGGGGCATGTCCCTTGCCCCCCCTGTTCTGATGCCCCCAACTGGGAGTGTTCAGTACTTTGAAGCCCCTTGCAGGGTCAGGCCTAACATCAGCAGTTCCAGGCCGCAAAGCGCAGCAGCAAGGTGAAAGGGTTTTCGGCTTCCCGTGGTCACCTGCATCGTCCATGGACGCCCCGGGTCCCTCTGCAAAAGGCAACACTCAAGATGAGACAAAGCGTTCAGGGAAGACGTGTGATCCAGGCACTGCCATTGACATTCTTGGGTGCGTTATACGTGCAATGCCAGCTGAGACGCAGCCCCAGCGACCGCATGGATGACCCCGGTTGCCGTTATTGGGATGAGGAGATCTGATCACAAATAAGTGGCTGGCGCTGCATTTGCTGCGCATGTTAGGAAAGTGCACAGAGAGACGCCGTTTTGCTTGGTTTTGCTTTTTATTAAAAAAATTTTAAATCTTGGCTGCGCTTTCCCTTAGAACAATAAGCTGATCTCCCCTCTCCCCCCCCTTAAATGATATCACAGCAATAAAACACTCTGGGGTGAGTTTTATCAGGCCATTAATACCCAGCATGGGTGGGTGAAGGCAGGAGGCCACACCGCAGCACACCCCGAGGCGGCCATTAATGGGGCCCATAAAACACACCCTGTCGTGTCTTCTGGCTTAATTGTCAAATGGTTTCCAGATTTAAGCCCTCTAAATGGAACCTTTTAGAAGGTCCAAGTTCATTAGGTAACATCAAAAGCCACATTAAACAGAGGATGTGGGAGCTGCCATTTCAAACTCATCCAGGCATAGATCAGCATAGGCTTTGCGAGTATTTTCCTTTATATTAGACCCACTCAAATTTAAAAAAAGAGAAAGTGTCTAATAGACAGAAATTGAACACAAGAAATCGGGGCCTCTTTCCTTGGGTTTGTTTCAGATCTACCTCTGCCTATCAGTTCAGGGAGCATGCCAGGAGGTGAAAGGTATCGTATTGGGAACCTGGCCTTGATTTTCAGTACTGACTAGGGATTTTGGGTGCCTTAACTTTTGGGTGCCCAGCTTGAGCTACCATAAAAGGGCCTGATTTTTCAGAGAGTGCTGAAAGTCCTCTGAAAATCAGGCCCCTTTAAGGTGTCTCAGTGTTGGACAGCCAGAATCATTAGTCACTTTTTAAAAAACACAGACCCGATTCTTTCCCTTTTCCACCTTATTTCTGTTTCTTTCTCTTGCTCCCTTAAGGTTGGTCTACATTACAGATTGAGGTCATTTTAACTACGTTGTCCAGGGCTGTGATTAATTAAGTTAAGCCGATTTATGCCCCTCTATAGACACCACTTGGCTGACGGAAGCTGTGCCGCTGTAGCACTTCCACTGCAGACACAGCCAAAAATACAAGCCGTCAGTGGAGTACAGTTCCCTATGAGCAGATTATAGAATTGCCCACTTAAGAGTTTCTTGCAGCTTCATCTGAAGCAGCTGGTGCTGATTGCTGTCACAGACAGGGCACCGGATAACATGGAGCATCCGTCTGATCTGGTATGACAGTTCTGGTGCTCTGATTGTTTGGAGATAAACTAGGACTAAAATGCGTTCCATCCACCAGGAATATTTGTTGCTCATTGGTGCTAATCACTGATGCACCCATGACTGTGACAAATAATGGCCATGTGACATCATCCCTGGAAACACAGCCGGGTCTCCTGCTGTGATGAAAGATTGCCCTGAAAAAAGCCTAGACGAATCCCATTACATTTCATGATGGAGAAACAAGGGAGCCTTCCTAGCCAGGACAGAAAAGAAATAATAATATACGGCATGGGCTGATGCTAACAGCTGCTCTTCCTCCTTCTCTGGGCAAGGCTATTTGCAGTGGAGATTTTGCTGAGATATTAAAGGATCCTCTGTAACATGAAACTTTCAAAACAGTCGCTGAGTGCAGTCTCCGTGTCTCACGTTGAAATTTAAAAGCCCACATCAAATCCTGGATCTGCCTGGTGGCGTCGTGACATGGCCCTGCACTGCCATGCAGGAGACTCCAGTTTAAGCTCCACTCCTGTTTTCTCACCCCAAGGGCCAGCAGTGGGTGGGGAACACTTTGGAGGCAGCATTTCCGCAATGTATTTGCCTTCTAGACTTGTTCCTTGCACGATTCCTCCCACGGAAGATGGCATGCAGCTCTTCTCCAGCAAATGGATATGTGCAGCATCCCCCTGCTCCAGCACAGAGGTCAGTGAGGCTCCAGATAGGTGCCAGGGGTCTTCCTGGATGGAACAGTGTCAATGTAAAGCCCTGCAGCTGTGCCTGCTCAGTGCTCATGACACCCTAACCCGCCATCTAGGCTGCCTGATTGGCCGAAGAAGCCGGCAGGCTGGTTCTTAAGCCCAGCAGCAGCAGCTCGCTGGCTGCTCAACGCACACACCCACAGACTCTGTCTCCCTGTGCTCGTCTCTCTCCAAACCCTGCTCCTCTCCTGCTCCAGCCCAGACCCTGTCCTGCGCCCAGCCTTGTGCCCATCCTGTTCCAGCCTCACTCCTGCCTCAGAACCAGCCCTGCTCCTGCCTTCCCTGACTCTTGGAAATCCAGCTCTGATCCTCAGCTCTGTTTTCTGACTCCAATTCTGCCTTGACCCTTGCTCTGGCATTCAGACTCCGAGCACTAGGCCTGACTTCCTATGATTCAGTCCCCTGACAAACAGCATGAAGGAACAACGGTGTAGAGGCAGCATGATCTTGTGGTTAAGGCACTGGATTGGGATTCAGGAAAACTGGGTTCATTCCCAGCTCTGGCATGGACTCCCTATGTAACATTGAGTGAGTCACTTAACCTCGGTGCCTCAGTTTCCCACCTGTATAACAGCAATAAAAATCCTTCCTTTGTCTTGTCTGGTGACTGTAAGCTCTTTGGGGAAGTGGCTGTTTCTCACTAGGAGCTTGTACAACACCCAGCACACCATCCTCTTAACCTCAGCTGGGACCTCTACACACTACAGCAGTATAAATGATAACAGAAGAAATTATCTTGCTCGGTAAACAGTAATACATGGAATACCACGATGTAATGGTACCGGAGATTTCTTTCCCCCTCCAAAGAGATAGCGTGTGTGTGCATGTATGTAAGATATGTCATTATTTCTCTTCTTTCCTTTAAATTGCTACAATGTTCTATCTTTCCAGCTCTTTCCCTAGGATAGAAGTGGGAATTTTTCCCCTGATATGTGGGAGATGAACTAAACACCCGAGTGACTTCAGGTGATTGCAGCTCAGCTAGTGTTGGAAGGAAAGACTATCCCAATATACACAAAGGGTCGTGTTTAAATTGAAGAATCAGTGGTTGTGCCTCCTTCAGGCTTGAATTTGAATGAGTCAATGGCCCCCCCGCCAGCCCAACTGTGGCTAATTTCACATTAGCTCCTCGGAGGAAGTGAGACCCCCGGGTAGTTTTCCTGTAGAAATGCTCTGTAGCCAGGCTCCAGGTTTCATTTCAGGCAGAAGTGTCACCAAACTCAGTAGCTAAAGGAAGTGAAGTGGCTGGGCCTGATTCTGATTCCGCTCACCTCAGTTTTACACCCCCCAGTGACTTCATGGACATTACTCCGATTTACATCGGGGCAAGGCCCCAACCCAATTCCCACTGAAGTTAGCTCGAATTGTACAGGGCCTTCAATCAGATCAGAATCAAGGCCAAAGTTTGGTTGTATTGAGTTTCATTTTGTTTTCCTATTGCCATTCAATGTGGATTGGCTTTAGCATTTTACCTTGACAAGCTCAGAGTCATCATTCTGCAATCCACACCTACGTAGTCTGGCTGGTGCAATCAATGCCATTATTATTAATGAGTAACGCACTGGTGAGTGTGTGTTACAGGGTCCCCTTGGTACCAAACCACAGAGGATACAAGTTGTTACAACCCCCTGCTACAGAGCCTAGGCTCTTCAGCGTGAACTGTAGTAGCTCGTGCCTTTTCACTCTGGAGACCCCTGGTTCAATCCCCGATGTGTTGGCCAAGATGGCAGCTGTCACACCTGCACCAGTCATGGATCAGGGTCCCATTGGCACTGTACAGACACATAACAAAGTGATAATCCCTGCCCTGAAAGACATTATGAGCCCTAATGGTGCAACACTGAAGCCAGGGGAGGATCTACCATTCTACCTCATTTGATAAGGGGAGTCAGGGGAATCATCATTTTCCTTACCACGCAGTTGTTTGATCCAATTCTTGATTTCTGCCTTGGCCAAACTGGCTGTGTTCTTAGTACAGCTGGTTGAATAACTTAAAAAAAAAGAAAGAAATGAATCTATGAATTATTATTCACTGAAAAATGCCAATACTCACCACGCATTTTCAAATTATTCAATAGTTCTAGCACACTTTTCAACAAATAATAAGCTACTAGTGGGTCAAGAATAAATTGGGAAGTAACATACACTGGGCAAGGGTATAGAAAATAGTAAGATAGTAAGAAATAGTAAGAAAAAAGTAAGGAAAGGAAATGTCATTATGGGATAGGGTGACCAGACAGCAAACATGAAAAATCAGGGCAGGGGGTGGGGTGTAACAGGAGCCCATATAAGAAAAAGACCCCCAAATCAGGACTGTCCCTATAAAATTGGGACATCTGGTCACCCTATTATGGGAAGAGTATGGTTTTAGGGGCTAGGGCTTGGGAGACCAGGGCTTTATTCCCAGTTCTGCCACTGGTCTCCTGGGTGACCTTGGGCACATCACCCACCTGTCTGTGCTTCAGATTCCCCGCCTGTGAAATGGGGACAATATCACTAACCTTCCTTTGTAAAAAACGTTGTGATTGGCAGGTGAAGAGCTACATACGATTTATTACTCTTACTTCCATCATCATTTATCCATGATCAGGTCAGGCTGTGGCTGGTTCAATACAAACTGCTGTTAATTCTCTGAGTCTCCCCTCACACGGGGTGCCTACTGAACATGCTGGCTCTCTGCTCACCAAGCCACATCTCTCCTTGTCTACACCTTGAAAAATGAGTCTGATCAGGCACCGAACGGAGTCTCTTTTTCTCACTGGAAGTGATTCGTTCCCTCATTCCCCACTTATCTCCCTCCAAAATCTGGGTGTTACATGGCTACCAAACACAAGCTCAAAACAGGGGCGGTGGCAGCTCCCTAAAATTGGGGGTGCCACAGGCACCGAAACCATGGCCCTGTCCCCACACCGCCCCTTCCCCCAAGACACTGCCCCCATTCGCTCCTCTCCACCTCTTCCCCAAGACTCCGCCCCCCCCCACCACTCACCCTTTACCTCTGGTAAAAAGTAATGGTGCCATGGCTTCCTGGCCCCCTTGTTCTGGCCCTCATGGCTCAAAACATGCCTGCCAGCTATGCTGCTGGATGTGGGCTTGTCAAGGTTCCTTCCCCACTCTGAACTCTAGGGTACAGATGTAGGGACCTGCATGAGAACCTCTAAGCTTAATTACCAGCTTAGATCTGGTTTTGCTGCCACCACTCCCAAGTACTAACTCCCTTCCCTGGATAGTCCTGAGAGACTTCTTCACCAAGTTCCTGGTGAACACCGATCCAACCTCTTGGATCTTAACACAAGGAGAATTTAACCATCCCCCACTCCTTTCCCCCACCAATTCCTGGTGAGTCCAGATCCAATCCCCTTGGATCTTAAAACAAGGAAAAATCAATCAGATTCTTAAAAAGAAGGCTTTTAATTAAAGAAAGAAAGGTAAAAATTATCTCTGTAAAATCAGGATGGAAAATAACTTTACAGGGTAATCAGATTCAAAGAGCCCAGAGGAAGCCCCTCTAGACTTAGGTTCAAAGTACAGCAAACAGAGGTAAAATCCTCTTAGCAAAAAGGAACATTTACAAGTTGAGAAAACAAAGATAAAACTAACATGCCTTGCCTGGCTGTTACTTACAAGTTTGAAATAAGAGAGACTGGGTCAGAAAGATTTGGAGAGCCTGGATTGATGTCTGGTCCCTCTTAGTCCCAAGAGTGAACAACCCCAAAACAAAGAGCACACAAACAAAAGCCTTCCCTCCACCAAGATTTGAAAGTACCTTGTCCCCTTACTGGTCCTTTGGGTCAGGTGTCAGCCAGGTTACCTGAGCTTTTTAACCCTTTACAGGTAAAAGGATTTTGGTGTCTCTGGCCAGGAGGGATTTTATAGTATTGTACACAGGATGGCTGTTTCCTTCCCTTTATAGTATAGACAGAGCTGCTGCTGATTTTTCTCTCTGGGAGCTGACAGCATTCGAGACTTTGCAAGAGGTCTTCAGCACCTCATGGAATGCAGCCTGAGAACCTACTGCCAACAATTCCTCACCTCCCGTCTCCTGATGGCCTGGCTGTTGTGCGTCATGTCCACCTCTGCTGAATTCTATGCCTGACCTTCACACCCGCAGGCCTCGATTATTGCACGTCCTTTCCTTACAGCATCTCCAACAAGGTGTAGCTTTTCCAGACTCCAGCGTAAATTCAAGCACAGCCCACCCACCCTCAACAGAACGTCATTAGCTCCAGATTCCTCTGAGGATCTGGCTTCAACTGGCCTTGCTTGTTTTCAGGATTGGGACAGGACAGCTACTGTCATCTGAGAGATAATACTGGAGATCACAGATTGGCCCATTCTTGCATCCTGTATTAACAGTAGTAAAGCCAGGGAATTCAGAGAGACCCTTCAATAGGAAGACTGAGCGTTGGCCTGTTTGAATAGCAAAGTGGCCCAAAGATAAGGCACCGGCTCAGAACTCAGGAGACTGGGGTGCCAAGCCTATCTCTGACAATGAGCTGCTGTGTGACATTGGGCAAGTCATTTAATCTCTCTGTGTCTCAGCTCCTCATTTGTAAAATGGGGATAATAATTTTCTCCCACCCTTTGTCTTGTCTATATACAATAGAGCAGGGATTGTCTCTTAATGTGTGTACATGCAGCTCCTAGAATGCAAAGAGGTCCCTATCTTGGTTGGGGCCTCTAAGCTCTCTTGTAATAGAAATGTGTCTTTGGCACGCATGCAATGCCAGGCAGAATGTGTGTTTACTACAGAGCCCTTAGGCATGGCTCCCCACATACCAGCAGGAAGCAGGAGCATTTCCTCTGAAGTCAATAGGGTTACACCAGCGTAGAACTCACATAGGTGAGAGAAGATCCAGGCACACTCTCCTATGATGACAGCTTTCATAGGAAGCCGCCACGGGAAGGACTACACTCCCTCACAGAGCTTATGGAACACCGCCGCCAGGAATCAGACATCCACACGAGAAATGTGGTTTTCATTCCTAAAGCACGACTCACCTGCCACAGACTTGAAAGAGACCCTGCTGAGCAGTATCGCACACTCATTGGGATCACTACGCCTAGGGCACCTTTTTACGATACCTCAGCATAAAGCAAATCCAGTCACCATACCAGATTTCAAGTAGTACTGAGAGGGTGGGGGTGGGGAAATCTATAAAACATGTGTTTTTCAGTAGGACATCTTACCTCAGACTAATTCATCATTTTCCATCTACCCTGCTGGGCCTGGGCAGTGGGTCATCAGCTGAAGCCTCCCTTCAACCATATTTTCACAAGTGATCAAAGGGCTGGGGTCTGGAGCTTCGTAAGCTTTCCTGGCTGGAATTATCAGCCAGCCAGAACATACGACACTGTCTGTTTGCAAGCTCTTGTTTTCCATCCCTTTGCAGCACGTTCATATAACTCCCAGTGCAGAACACCACAAAGCAGGAAGATTGCAAGTGAAATGAGCAGTTTTTAAAGCGAAAGGAGGACATCGATCTTCATGGAACTCAGACAGGAAACATTAGGATAGGGATAGATAAAAAGACAGAAAATATCATAATGTCACTATATAAATCCATGGTACACCCACCCCTTGAATACTGCCTGCAGTTCTGGTTGCCCCATCTCAAAAAAGATATATTAGAATTGGCATAAGTACAGAGAAGGGCACCAAAAATGATTAGGGGTATGGAACAGCTTCCATAAGAGGAGAGATTTAAAAGACAGACTGTTCAGCTTAGAAAAGAGACAACTAAGGGGGGGATACGATAGAGGTCTATAAAATCATGACTGGTATTGGAGAAAGTGAATAGGGAAGTGTTATTTACCCCTTTACAAAACACTAGAACCAGGAGTTACCCAATGAAATTAATAGCCAGCAGGTTTAAAACAAACATAAGGAAGTACTTCTTCACACAACGCAGAGTCAACCTGTGGAACTCCTTGCCAGAGGATATTGTAAAGGCCAATAGTATAACTGGGTTCAAAAATGAATTTGGTAAGTTCATGGAGGGTAGGTCTATCGATGGCTATTAGTCAAGATGGTGAGGGATACAACTCCATGCCCTGGGTGTCCCTAAGCCTCGGACTGCTAGAAGCTGGGACTGGATGTCAGGGGGATCACTCAATTGCCTTGTTCTGTCATTCCTTCTGAAGCATCAGACACCAGCCACTGTTGGAAGACAGGAGTCTGGGCTACATGAACCATTGGTCTAACCAGTATGGCCGTTGTTATGTTCACAATCCTTATTTAAAGAGATACTTACAATCATGGCCCAAAAAGCATGTAGTAAGATGGCTGGATTATGAGTGTAGAAATTGATGTATATGACCCTAGCCGGCAACAGAGTCAGTATAGATGGAACCTTAACCTGCATGGATTTTATGTGGGCACAAGGGTCTTCCCATGAAGATCTGATTGCAGGATTGTTGCCTAAAGGATCTTGGTGCCCAGTGCAGCTATGTTGCATTTTACTAACGGATCTTGCTGTGACAAGCTGCTCCTCTGCAGATGTGCAACTGCCCTCGGTCATTTTTAGTCATTACTCCTATTTGTCGAATGTCAGCTGTGAGAAAAAACAGTCACCTGCCTTTTTGTTCCTGTTGTTCTTCGAGATGTGTTGCACGTGTCTATTGCTTGCCTTGTGCACAGTTATCAGAGAACTCTTTTCCTCCTCAGCGGTACCTGTCAGGGCAGCTTGAGTCACCTCTGCTGTCTGACACCACTGCATGCTGGTATGAGAGTGTGGAGCTGCCCTGACCCTCCCCGGTTCCTTCATATTGGATGGACTGAAAAAGAAAGGAAGGACAGTGGGTCATGGAATGGACATGGGCAACACATCTCCAAGAACAACAGTTACAAAAAGGTAGGTGTAGCAGAGTGCTTACTCTGCTCCTGCCCTGAAGGGGTTAAAAACAGCCCTGGGAGGGGGCTATGGCTGGAGAAAGCAGCTTTTAGGCTGGGCTGATTAGGGGAAGTGGCTGCAGCTGAGGCCATGCCCCAAACTGAGGCTTTGGCTACACTTGTACTTCAAAGCGCTGCCACGGCAGCGCTTTGAAGCGCTAAGTGTAGTCAAAGCGCCAGCGCTGGGAGAGAGCTCTCCCAGCGCTGTCCGTACTCCACCTCCCTGTGGGGAATAACGTACAGCGCTGGGAGCCGCGCTCCCAGCGCTGGGACTTTGACCACACTGGCGCATTGCAGCGCCGCAATTTGCAGCGCTGGAGAGGGTGTGTTTTCACACCCTGCTGCAGCGCTGCAAATTTGCAAGTGTAGCCAAGGCCTGAGTAACAGGGCCTAATAAGAAGGCCAGGGAAGCCAGGAGCAAACAGAGTCTCCCTCTGCCTGTAGAGAGAAAAGGGCCTGGCTGCAGGGAGCTAGAGACAAAGTACCTGAGGGGAGCAGGGCTGGGGACAGGCTGAGGAGCTGGGGAGCTCCAGCCTGGAAAGCCCCAGGCTGCGGCCTAGCATTGGGCTAATAGGTACTGGGGGTTGCAGAGGGCAGCCCAGGGGTAGGCCAAGGCAGAAGGTCCAAACCCTCCTTGCCACCGATGAGTGGCTGATACTGCAGCCTGCCCCAGGGTGTGGGGCTAGACAATGACTGGCAGTAGCCATATACTGAGGCAAGGTGGGGACAGAGGGTGGGGGTTCCCCAGGGAGGGGAGACCCTGAGAGAAAGGGGTTACTGCCAGGGGCAGCACCCCAGGTAAAAGGGCACCGTGGTCCTGGGAGGGACACGGGGGCCAGAGGACAGGTGGATCACCGGCCTGCAGAGGGCGCTCCAGAGCTGAATCGAGCTAATTCCCAGGAGTCACCAGCAGGAGGCGCCGCAGGGGTGAGTCCGCTCGCCTACAGTAGGTAACCGTTTTTTCCCCCTCAAGTGCTTGCTCGTGTCCATTCCACTGTAGGGGACTCACCAGTGGACAAACATGAATGTGAGCTTGGAGTCTACCTGAATAGTGATTGAAGGACAACCTGTCTGAAACTGGCACTATCCCTTAACTGATGGGAAATGGCATAATGAGAAGTAAAAATGCAGACTGATGACCAAGTCACTGCTTTGCAAAGATCTAAGGTTGGCACCCAGGTTGCCTGTGCTCTCATAGAATGCGCCAATACCCTAGCTGGTGGAGTTACCTTGGCTAACTGGAAGAACAAACAAATGCATAATTAGATCCAGGATGAGATCCTCTGAGTGGAGACCAGTTGGCCCTTGACCTGTCAACAACCTTAATGGACAACTGTGTCAAGGATCTAAAGATTTAGTATGGTCCAGGAAGAAAGCTAAGCCTTTGTGGGAGCCTTTGTGGGGTGATTGGGAGCAGCAGTGGTTGATCATGTGGGAGGGACAGCTCAGTGGTTTGAGCATTGGCCTGCTAAACCCACGGTTGTGAGTTCAATCCTTGAGGGGGCCACTTAGGGATCTGGGACAAAAATTGGTCCTGCTAGTGAAGGCAGGGGGCTGGACTCGATGACCTTTCGAGGTCCCTTCCAGTTCTAGGAGATTGGTATATCTCCAATTATTACCTTTTATCGCTCTGTCCCAGAGACTCGACAGACCTGGCCCAGGCTCCAGAGATAGCAATCCCTTCTGTTTTTTAGCTGAAGATTTCTCCAGCGAGAGAGACTCCCCAGCCTGTTTCCTGGGGTCTCTGCCTTTCCTACGCTTAGGCACCGGGACAACCAAGTGCAATACTGAGCCCGAGGAAGGCCTAAGCCTTTTCTTCAGTACTGGCGAGTGAGACCAAGGCGCCACAGACATCTCTGGCATGCTCCGAACCAAGGCCAAAGTACTCGGAGCACCCACCTCTTGTGATGAGTACAAGAGGGGCCAAAGTGCTGCCTCTACGAGTAAACACTTGAGCCTCGCCACTCTACCCTTCTTTGAGCGCCAGTCCAGCTACAGTGTTTGGGAGAATCACAGGCAGATGTGACATTTGTCAGAGATATGGGGTTCTCCAAACCCTGTAAATGGGCTGTGTGCGGATCACTGACCAGCATGGGTTTAACGCAAGTGCAGCAGGACTTGAACCCCAGTGAGCACAGCATTGTTCCAGGACTGAGCCAAGTTCTGAAAGGGAAACTTAGTCCAAAGACCTAAGACTAAACTACCAGTATAACTAGCTAGTTAACGATCTAATTCCTAACACAAAGAGGGTATATACACAAAGGACTGAGGGAAGAACTTATGATAAGTATTCTAAGATCGTTCCGACAACCATCACTGGTGGTTTGAAGGAACTGAGAGGGGTCGGGGGTGGCTCTGCCCCCTTATACCAGCATTCAGTGGTGTTGGACAGCAGAGGGGGACCCAGCCACCCCAACGGTTACTGCCGAGGGAAAGAAAGTTCTCCGATAATGGTGCACGAGGCAAGCACACACCGACAGTGGAATGGACACGTGCGAGCACTTGAAGAAGTGTATTGCATTTTTGCCTCTGCAATGAGGCTCCTTCACTGATTAAAAATGACCATCATTCAACAGCCTCTCTGCCTCTTGCTTTCCAGAGAAAGCCTGGGACTTGTCCCCTTCCAAATGCATTAAATTTTCCATTTCTGGCCTCAGCGAGGGAGCTGGGAAAAGCAACCCGACATATAAGACATCCATAGCAACTGTCAATTGGTGTATCCCTCTGTATGTTACACAGTTACTCCCACAAAGGCTTTGCTTTTAATACCCATGCGGGTGCTTTGCAATGCAGCCTTGTTGTTTTCAATTATCCTGACGTGCTACTGATGCACAGAGAAAGACCCATTTCTCACCTCAGGAGACTCACCAGAAACCACCCTTACCCCTCATTCTTTTCCAGCCTCTTTGCTGAGTTACAGTAAAAAAAAAAAAATCTCAAGTCTCCCTCAGCCATCTGTCTCGATGAGCAACGAGAACCTCCCGCGTAAGGAAGCCATATGTGCACATTCAGGCAGAACATGCCGGATTGTTTAGATGTGAGAGGCAAGCAACACTGTGGGACGTGGCATGAATCACCGCTGTGGCTGGGTTACATCTTGTGGGCGCCCCATAATGCTCAGCTGTTGCCGATTACTTGGTGGGAGATTTTCACTTTTCTCCATTTTTCCCTTTTTAAAGAGTCCAGTATTGCATCTTCAGCACCGTGTGTCTGTTCCCCAGAGAATACCCTGACGTTACGATAGCGCTCCAGCAACCGCATTGAAGAAGGTAGTGAGTCACTTTCTGTCTCAGGTCACACGTGCCCTTACTGAAATCAGTGTAGCTTCACAGGCATAAATGGATGAAGAATGTGGACCAGTATGTTTAAGAGCTCTCCAAGTGATGTGTTCCTCAAAACTACTGTTTCTAGATAGGAAACATTTAAAGATGGATAGATTGACAAGTAGACAGACAGAGAGTGGGTGGAAGACCCAGGATCCTGCTGCCGTAGAAAGAAACATCTCATAAAATGGCAACCAGTACAATACTATAATTCACATTAAAGAAGATTGACCATCTGACACTAAACTGCAACAGGCCTTTCCTCAGCGATGAATAACAGAGTACCTTACATTTATATAAACAAGGAGTCCGGGGGCACCTTAAAGACTAACAGATTTATTTGGGCATAAGCTTTTGTGGGTAAAAAACCCACTTCTTCGGATGCATGGAGTGAAACTTACAGATGCAGGCGTTATTATACTGACACATGAAGAGAAGGGAGTTACCTCACAAGTGGAGAACCAGTGTTGACAGGGCCAATTCAATCAGGGTGGATGCAGTCCACCCAGAAGTCACCTACTGCACGACAGGCCCAACAAGGAAAATAACAGAACACCACTGGCCATCATGTATAGCCCCCAGCTAAAACCTCTCCAGCACATCATCAATGATCTACAACCTATCCTGGAAAATGATCCCTCACTCTCACAGACCTTGGGAGGCAGGCCAGTCCTCGCCTACAGACAGCCCTACAACCTGAAGCAAATACTTACCAGCAACTACATACCACACCACAGAAACACTAACCCAGGAACCAACCCCCGTAACAAACCTCGTTGCCTACTCTGTCCCCATATCTACTCTAGCGACACCATCAGAGGACCCAACGACATCAGCCACACCATTAGGGACTCATTCACCTGCACATCTACTAATGTGACATATGCCATCATGTGCCAGCAATGCCCCTCTGCCATGTACATTGGCCAAACTGGACAGTCTCTACATAAAAGAATAATGGACACAAATCGGACATCAGGAATGGTAACATACAAAAGCCAGTAGGAGAACACTTCAATCTCCCTGGACATTCTATAACAGAATTAAAAGTAGCCATACTTGAAAAAAAATACTTCAGAAACAGACTTCAAAAAGAAACCGCAGAACTAAAATTCATTTGCAAATTTAACACCATTAATTTGGCCTTGAATAGGGACTGGGAGTGGCTGGCTCACTACAAAAGCAACTTTCCTTCTCCTGGAATTGACACCTCCTCATCAGTTTTTGGGAGTGGACCACATCCACCCTGATCGAATTGGCCCTGTCAACACTGGTTCTCCACTTGTGAAGTAACTCCCTTTTCTTCATGTGTCATTATGTAATGCCTGCATCTGTAATTTCACTCCATGCATCTGAAGAAGTGGGTTTTTACCCACGAAAACTTATGCCCAAATAAATCTGTTAGTCTTTAAGGTGCCACCAGACACCTTGTTGTTTTTGTGGATACAGACTAACATAGTTACCCCTTGATACTTTACATTTATATATAATCTTTCCTCCTGAAGGTTATTAATGAGCTTTATAAAAGGATGTACAGACAGACAGACACCACTGAAATGCCTCCACCTATGGAATGAAACATGGCATCTGTTTAACACCATCCAGCCTAGCTGTTTAAGACAGGAACTGAAACACATCGTATTCAAATTGCAGGGGGGATGTCGGTAAGCATCATCATGCTGAGTGGTCGAATTTTACTAAATAAAGCGGATGGTACCCTGGCTTTCAAAGCACTCCCTAACACAACTTATTTCGAGGTTACAAACTTTGCCAAGAGTTTCAAAAGTGGCTGGTGATTTTGGAGGCCCAACTTGAGATACCGTAAAGGGGCCTGATTTTCAGAAAGCGTTGTGCACTCCCCCCTCTTCTGAAAATTAGGTCTCTTTAAGGTGTCTCAAGATGGGAACCGAAAATGGCTGGTCACTTTTGAAAATCTTAGCCTTTATTCTCTACTTCCATAAGGGAAATTGAAACAGAAGCATGGAACCTACCCAGGTTTAACCAGTGTAGCCCATCTTCAGTCATGATACTTCCTCCAATTACAACACTTAACTCTGGGATAAAACCAGACAGACAAACACACAAGAGGAAAAGGCGAGAAAACAGGCTCAATCAGAGAAACTTTGCCTCTGGCTGTTGATCACATTCCTTTGTTTTCCACTATCCTCCCCCTTCTCTTCTTGGTCATTCATCTAGGCAGCCACTCTCACAGGTGTTGACAAAGCTGCCAAGTGCAGCTACAGTAGCTTTTAAGGTTCACCGAAGTCCACTAATTCTTCGGCAACCATGCCATGCCGTTAGAAACGACTGCAGAGTTCTGTAGTTCATAAAAATTCCAGGAATATTAGTTTAATAATAAGTCTAGTCTGTCAGTGTCAGTCCATTACAGACCCCCAGCCAGGCATTTTAAATCCAGGACAATGAGAGAATATTGTAAAGTCTCCAGGCCGCAAGCCTGGTTTTCTTTGAGAAAGAGGAAAATTAATAAGACAGGCCAGAGAATGGGAAGTAGTCCAGGAGACAAAGCAAAAGAATGAAAAAGATGGAAGGAAGCCAGGGGGGGAAGGAGAGAGATTGATAAACTGCTCTGTAGAAAGGCACATTGCTAACTTTGTTTACCATCTCATGGTACGAAAGCATGCAGCATTAATAGCCTTCGACACCTTGTAAACTCAGCAAAACTAATTTCGCAGCAGAGAAGTGCTTTCCCAGAAGTCTCCTCTTTCTTGCTTAACATGCATTTTCTATGGCTGACACGTCCCCTTTCATCACAACAGCAGAATGTGAGCTGGATTTTTTTTTTTTTTTTTTGCCAGGCCAGGACGCTTGGGCTAATGCCTTTAACGCTTGCAAAGAAAATCTCTGTGAGTTCGTTAGTGACCCCAAGTGCCCTGTAACACCGCGCTGGGACTCAGGAGGTAAGCTCACCACACCCCTGCGAGACAGGCAGTGGCTATTGTCCCTGTTTTACAGCTATGGACACTGCGCCAGAGAGGAGTTAAGTGAGCTACCCAAGGTCACACAGCAACCCAGTGGCAAAGCTGGGAATAGAATAAAGGAGTCTTGATAAGCAGATCCCTGGTCTAACCCCTAGACAACCCTCCCTCCTTTTACCCTCCCTTCACTTCATGGTAAGCTAAGGTGATGCCATCTGAATGTTAAGCGTACACCCCATAGGAATGGGAGGCATTCCATCCATTCCTACCAATGACAATGTCATTAAACGCCCCCATCATAAGGAGCTCGGGCCTAATCCAAACCCAGTAACACCAACAAGAGTCTTTCCATTGACTTCAGCAGGTGCTCGATTGGGCACTAAACGCTGCCACAAATAAATATCTGGCTTGCATAGGGAACTGATGGCTTTCCCTGAATGAAATATCCCCCCACCACCCACATATATGTTATTATCATTACTTGCTATAATGCCTTCTTGTCTTAGACACCAGAGAGCCCTGAGGAATACATGACTGATGCAGATATTAAAAACAACTCCTCCCCTCCCCTCCTTGTCAGTGTAATAGTATCATGATTATCGATTAGCAGTAGTCAGGAGTAGGCCAGGCCTGTAACAATTATTATTTCATAGAATCATAGAATTCAAGATCAGAAGGGACCATTATGATCATCTAGTCTGACCTCCTGCAAGATGCAGGCCACATAAGCCGATCCACCCACTCCTTAGCAAGCGACCCCTGCCCCATGCTTCGGAGGAAGGCGAAAAACCTCCAGGGCCATTGCCAATCTTCCCTGGAGGAAAATTCCTTCCCGACCCCAAATATGGCGGTCAGCTGAACCCCGAGCATGCGGGCAAGACTCTCCAGCCATACCCTCTGGAAAAGGTTATATCATATCATTGACCCATTGTACTATTTACCAGTGTGGCACTTAATTGACCTATTGACTAAGCCCGTTATCCTATCATACCATCTCCTCCATAAACTTATCTAGCTTAATCTTAAAGTCATGGAGGTCCTTCGCCCCCACTGTTTCCCTCGGTAGGCTGTTCCAGTATTGCACTCCCCTGATGGTTAGAAACCTTCGTCTAATTTCAAGTCTGAATTTCCTGACTGACAATTTATATCCGTTTGTCCTCGTGTCCACATTAGCACTGAGCTGGAATAATTCCTCTCCTTCCCTGGTATTTATCCCTCTGATATATTTAAAGAGTGCAATCATATCTCCTCTTATCCTTCTTTTGGTTAAGGAAAACAAACCGAGCTCCTCAAGTCTCCTTTCATACGACAGGCCTTCCATTCCTCGGATCATTCTAGTGGCCCTTCTTTGTACCCGTTCCAGTTTGAATTCATCCTTCTTAAACATGGGAGACCAAAACTGCACACAATACTCCAAATGAGGTCTCACCAACGCCTTATATAACGGGACTAGCACCTCCTTATCCCTACTAGAAATACCTCGCCTAATGCATCCCAAGACCGCATTAGCTTTTTTAACGGCCACATCACATTGCCTACTCATAGTCATCCTACGATCAACCAGGACTCCTAGGTCCTTCTCCTCCTCTGTTACTTCCAACTGGTGCGTCCCCAGCTTATAACTAAAGTTCTTGTTAGTCATCCCTAAATGCATAACCTTACACTTCTCACTATTGAATTTCATCCTGTTACTAATACTCCAGTTTACAAGGTCATCCAAATCTCCCTGGAGAATATCCCGATCCTCTTCCGAATTGGCAATACCTCCCAACTTGGTGTCATCCGCAAACTTTATCAGCCCACTCCTACTCTTGGTTCCCAGGTCAGCAATAAATAGATTGAATAAAATCGGACCCAAAACCGAGCCCTGAGGAACTCCACTGGTAACCCCCCTCCAACCGGACAGTTCCCCCTTCAATACTACCCTCTGCAGTCGCCCCTTTAACCAGCTCCTTATCCACCTCTGGATTTTCATTTCGATCCCCATCTTTTCCAATTTAACCAGTAATTCTTCATGCGGTACCGTATCAAACGCCTTACTGAAATCCAGATATATTAGATCCACCGCATTTCCCTTGTCTAAAAAATCTGTTACTTTTTCAAAGAAGGAGATCAGGTTGGTTTGGCACGATCTACCTTTCGTAAATCCATGCTGTAATCTATCCCAGTTGCCATCGGCCTCATGCTCCGGAACCACTCTCTCTTTTAAGATTTTTTCCATGACTTTGCATACTACAGATGTTAAACTAACAGGCCTGTAGTTACCCGGGTCACTTTTTTTCCCCTTCTTGAATATAGGAACTACATTAGCTAATCTCCAGTCAGACGGTACAATCCCCGAATTTAGAGATTTATTAAAGATTATCGCTAATGGGCTAGCAATATCCCTCGCCAATTCCCTTAATATTCTAGGATGAAGATTATCCGGGCCCCCCGATTTACTTCCGTTAAGCTGTTCAAGTTTGGCTTCTACCTCAGATACCGTAATGTCTACCCCCATATCTTCATTCCCATCGGTCCCTCTATCACTATTCCTTAGCCCTTCATAAGGATCATTAAAGACCGAGGCAAAATATTCGTTCAGATATTGTGCCATTCCAAGATTATCCCTAATCTCCACTCCGTTTAAAGTTTTAAGCGGTCCCACTTCTTCTTTCTTGGTTTTCTTCCTATTTATATGGCTAAAAAACCATTTGCTATTGGTTTTAATCCCCTTCGCTAGGTCCATCTCCACCCGTCGCTTTGCCTTTCTCACAGCTTCCCTACACCCTCTGACCTCAATAAGGTAGGTTTCTTTGCTGATCCCTCCCATTTTCCACTCCTGGTACGCTTTCTGTTTTTTCTTAATGACCCCTCTAAGACGCTTGCTCATCCATCTCGGTCTAAAACTGCTACCTACGAGCCGTTTCCCCCTTCTCGGGATACATGCCTCTGACAACTCCTGCAACTTCAACCTGAAGTAACCCCAGGCGTCATCTGCCTTTAGATCCCTAAATATGTTAGCCCAGTCCACTTCCCTAACTAGTCGCCTTAATTTAGTAAAGTTAGCCCTTTTGAAATCGTACACCCTAGTCTCAGATGCACTATTGATTATCCTCCCATTTATTTTATTTATTGGTATTATAGTAGCATCCGGAAGCCCCAACACAAACCAGGGCCCCAGTGCGCTAGGGATTGTGCAAACACACAGTAATTGACCATCTCTGCTCCGCAGAGCTTACCGTTTAAATAGACAAGACACATGGGGAAACAGAGGCCCAGAGAGGGAAAGTGACTTGCCCAAAGTCTCACAGTAGGTCAGTGGCAGAGCCAAGAATAGAAGCCAGGTCTCTGGAAGCCCAGCCTGGTGCCCTATTGGCTGGCTCAGCCTTACTCTTTTAGAGTGCTGATCAAAAGACACAGTCCCTGTCCCTAAAGATTCTTTGAACAGTTGAATTTTGGACAATGGCCAAACCACAGGGTGGAGACTGGGGACGCAAAATGGGGGGTTGAACAATAAGATGCTGCTGCTATTCAGCTAAGGTTAGTGCACAGCAAGGTGCAGCAGGGTTAGTTTTATTTAACGACATGTAAAGACATCAATGACCAGGCCTGACTCCCTGCTCACTTTCACCCGGGTGAATCAGGAGTAATTCCACTGGAATCAGGTGTACACAAGTGGAGAACCATGAGCCAGCCCCTCAGCTGGTGTGTGAATCAACATAACCCCACTGACGTCAACAGAGCCTGACCAGTTTTCACCAGCTGATGTCTTTGTCGACTCACTCCCTGTGGCGTGGTGGTAGCAGGAGTGCTCATGAGGGAGTGGGGGGACGATTACAATGCAGAGAGGATCATGGTCTTTCAGACCAGTTCTTGGAAGGCAACGGGGGTCAGTTGTGGGAGAAGTCAGCCTCAAAGTTGACATCTCAGGTGGGGCAAAGGGAGACAGTAAGAGACGCAGCAAGAGATTAAGCTGAGGAGCAGGCAGCGATGGAGTTATGCAGGGGTGTAACAGAGCCAGGCAACATTTTTCACACAAAAAGATTTTAGTCAAACAATTACTTTTATTTTATTTATTTATTTTTTGGTGTATGATTGTTGGCGTTATTGAAATTTCCCCTTTTTTCCATTTTATTGTTTGCTGAGAGTTTATCATGATCATTATTGAAATTGTTCATTTACCAAAATAAACCGCTGCAACAGGTTACCACCAACAGAGTGTCCCCTTCTGGCCTGGAGTAGTCCTGCAGGCACCCTGTCATCAGTTTCTCTCTTTTCAGAGCTCCTCAATAAACTCCACACAGGCTTCTCTCTCCTGGCCAGTAATACCCCCTTTAGTTGTCACAGGCCACTCAACAGAAAGCCTTTAACGTCCAAATCAAAGTTTGTACAGTTCAAAGTCCAGATTTCATATATTTATCTTTCCCCACTCTTCATCAAGCCCCATAGGTGCTGGAACTAAGGGTCCTGGGGATGCTGCCACACCCCCTGGCTTGAAGTGGTTTCCATTATATACAGGGTTTACAGTTGTGTCAATGGCTCTCAGCACCCCCACTATACAAATTGTTCCAACACCCCGTCAAGCCCTCCCAGGCGCACCTTCCTGGAATCTTTCCCTGCTTGGCAGGCCATCCCCAGCCGGACCTGACTGGAGTCTCTTCACCCCTGGAATCTCCAGGCCTCTGCTGAAGTCTCTCCTCACTCATTGACTTATATATGCCAGAGGCCTGACTGAGTCACACGGCCCATTTCCCCCACTTGGGGAGACAAGATGGCTGGTGTTACCGGTTGGGCTAAGACCCATCTCCCTTTAAAGGTCCAGCCACCGTGTGACAATCCCCCACATTTTCTTTAAAAAAAAGGTGTTTTCGGGCAACAAAATTTTTTGAAAACAACTTTGGTTAAAAAAAAATTGTGGAAAAGTTTGAGGAAAACAGAAACGGGTCCATTTCGAACACTGCAAAACAGAAACACCTTCACAGATGTTTTTGAGAAATCATTTTCCTATTCTTCAACTAGTGCTAGGACTTGGCAATTTAATAGCTCACGGTGCTGAGCCCCCTCAAGTCCCTCGGGAGGCGCTCATTACCTAGCAGGTTCAGGCCATAAGGAGGGAGAATCATGAAGGCCACTGCTTTAGTGAAAGAATTGCTGTAAGCCGTCATGCTGGCCAGTTTAAGGGGCCGTTGTCAGCCTCCAGTTTTAGTTTATCCTCATCTCCTGCTGCTAAGTGAGTAACATGATCCAGCGCTCTTCAAAGAAGATCGATTAGCAGACACCATAAATGTCAGTTTCAGAGCATAACCTGGTCATGCGACCTCTGCCATGTACACCTTCCCTACAGGCTCTGTCACCCGGCTCTCCTTGGTGAATCTCACATGGCTGATATATGTTTCAGAAGTAGTCAGTTTTCTGCTCTCCAGCTAGGTTCAGCTGCTGACTTCCTGACCCTTTTTGGTGGCAAGGTGAGAATCAAGACCGAGATCAACCCCCAGCCTCTCCAATGAAAACAAGACAAAGCAAGCTCTTGATTCCTGAGTCCCGGTCAATGAGGTCCATATGCAGTCTCGCAATGCTTAGCCATCCCCCTTCCACCAGCAAGAGATCTGCAGCTGTGGGACAGAGGTACCAATCCAACGTCTGAAGGATTCTTGCACAAATAGAATCAAGTCAGACCTGAAGTTCTTTTTTACCCACTGGAAAGATGATTACGAGGGCTGGGTGACCCTTCAGGTATTAAAACAAATAAAAAATACCCAACTCATTAACCTTGACCTCAGCTGGCATAAGTCTGCGAAGATCCACTTACTTCAGTGCCATTGACTTCAATGGAGCTACGCCAATTTGTGGATGATTTGACCCATCGTTTACAGCAATCAGTGTATGCTTTTGATAATGTCACCATTTTTGTTACATACAGACGTGCATTGAACAGATCCAGCTATCACATAAAGGATGCTGCCCAGCAAGCGAACTAAGGTCTCTTGCCAGTTCCTGGAACCCAGGGAGATTAGGACAAGTTACAGACTCATTCAACAATGGCTCCAAATGGCACATTGGCCCCACGGCAGCAGCGAAAGCTCCCAGCGATACAGAGGAGCGATAAAAGTGCCGCAAGGGGTCAAAAGAGAGAATTCTCCCAGAGCAGGTGCAGCACAGAGCCAGTACAATTGGTACAAGCCCTACCAGAGGCAGGACAGAGCATGGAAGAGGGCATATCCAGGGCGTCCCCTTAGCACAGCTCACTATGGGGATTCTGGGCCCTGGTATAGCCCATAGGCAGTGGAAATTAAAACATCCCTTGGGGTGACTCTATTTTACACTGGGCAGCACAAAGATGGTTTAAAGCCATTTCAGCCCCCTGTTCCTTTAGGCTGAAGGCACAGCACAGAATCCGACCCTCTGCATTTAAAAATGCTGCGACTTTCAACAGAACGCGTAAAAGTCTATAAAGAGGCACGGTAATCTAAGCTGTTCCCAGTAACCATGTAAACATGTGCCGATAAATATATCTTAACAGTCCACATGTTTCTGATGTGCAGCACTGAAGCTGGCATACTTCTTTTTTTTTTTTTTTTTTTTAAAGACTGTAAGTCAAAATACAAATTTCCAGCCTTCCCAGAACTGACCTGATGAATCTGGGAAAGGATCCAAAAACATCTGCCGCGTCGACAGAGGGCGAGGAAGGCAGTTTATGGGGAGCCTTTGGCACTTGGAACTGATTGGGCAGGATTTCTGCAACATTGCTGGAATAGCTGGGGGCAGGGCCACGTGGTCCAGGCTTATCCTGCTGGAATCAGGAGTGGCAGTGGGACGGGGGTAACGATCTCATGGAGGGCTCTAAACTAATACATGCCGGGGTTGCGATTTAATGAGACAGTTGTTAAATGTTACTGGAATATGAATTGATTAGAAACACATTGGTGTCTAACCCTGTAACAGAGACAGAGCCGTTGCCATTGTTAAGTTCAATAACAAAGGGTTTCAATAAATAATTGGCACATGGCCCCAAACTCCCATCCCAGAAAACAGCACAAGCAGTCGCCCCGTACACTGGGGCTTTCCTTCTGGACAGAAGGGAAGCGAGTCTCTCACCCAGGCCATGGAGGGTGAAGGACATAAATCCACACCGTGTAGAGGTCAAGCATAGGAGTTTATTACACACAGCGCTGGCGGAGTGTCACCTTGCTTATTAGGCTCAGAGACACTGTCAATCAATTGATTACAATAGAATATATAGATTTTCCATGGGCGGGGGAAAGTGACGGGGTAGGCAGTTCCAAACCCCAGGATAGGTTTTTCAGCAAGACAAGATAGCACATTAGCCAGTGGTTAAAAGGTTACATAATGTCTCCGCCCATCGTCTCAAGTTAGCACGTTAACATTTAATTAATACTTTGAATTCTGATTTGGGGTCATAGGAATGGAGCAACTCCTTTGATTGTCCAACAGGTACATTCCTAAGGGTTAAAGCAAAGAAACAGTGAAAGTATATGGCAATAACGATTGTCCCCTTTATGTCTTAAGGCAGGCGTTGGTCCCTGGGAAGGGAGGTGGAAGGATGCCATATCTTATACTGACGTGCCAATTTTTCATAAACTCAAGGTTGGATCTGTGGGAAGAACGTTCCCTACAGAAGAGACTGACACAATAGGAACAGGGATCCTTTGTTCAGTCTGAAACATTGGATGAAACATAATTATTCAGTTATTGCTCCAACATCTGGCATTTCTACTGACCAAGCATATCTTAGCAAAGGCAGTTATCTTGTTTACCCAGCTTTCTCTTAGCTGATCACTATTTGCTAGGCCTCTGGTCTCTTGACCAAACTCTGGACTTTGGGTCTGGAACAGAGCTGGCACAATCCATATACCAGGTTATTATATAAAATGCACATGGATTTTAACCCTTCAGAGGGGCGAAGGGCAGGCATAGGGTCTTGCCATTTGCACTCATGCTCAGCATGGGGAGAAAATGGCTGACTGCTGGTGGCTCTACCAGCCTCACCCCTCCCATGCCTGCTCAATGACCCGGCTGAAAGTTGGGGTGTAGGGAATACACCCCTTGCACAGGCTTCTCAGATGCCAAATTCTGCTGCCACTGGTCCCTCTGCGGCCACGAAGTAGGGACAGCGTTTGCCACCTTAGCACATATTTGGAAAGCCGTGATTCTGGTCTCCCACCCAATGCTGCAGTAAAAGGAATGACTCCACTGAATGCCCTAACTGATATACACCAGCTAATCTCCCATCTTGTGCTTTGCTACCAGGGGCGGCTCTATGTATTTTGCGGCCCCAAGCACAGCAGTCAGGTGGCTGTTGGCGGCATGCCTGCGGGAGGTCCGCTGGTAACGCGGATTCGGCGGCATGCCTGCGGGAGGTCCGCTGGTAACGCGGATTCGGCGGCATGCCTGCGGGAGGTCCGCTGGTAACGCGGATTCGGCGGCATGCCTGCGGGAGGTCCGCCGGTAACGCGGATTCGGCGGCATGCCTGCGGGAGGTCCGCCGGTCCCACACCTTCGGCATCCCCACCACCGAATTTCTGCCAAAACCGCAGGACCGGCGGACCTCCCGCAGGCATAGTGCTGAAGGCAGCCTGACTGCTGCCATCACGGCAACCAGCAGGCCGCCCCCCGCAGCTTGCCACCCCAGGCACACACTTGGTGCGCTGGTGCCTGGAGCCGCCCCTGTTCGCTACAGACCACTAAATCACACAAGAGAACAGGATGATCGGCTCCTTACTGGACCTATCTATAATGTGTAGAGGAAAAAAGCTGTGTAGTTCATTTGAGTGACACATGATGGAGGTCTCATGCTGGGATTTCTAAACATTACAGATGACAATTTCCTAACTCAAAAAGTGTTGCAGCCAACACAGGGGAGTTCTTTATTAGACCTTGTCCTAACAGATACAGAAGAACTGCTCACAGAACTAAAAATTAATGGTAGCTTAGGTACAAGTGATCACGACTTGACCAGATTTATAATGTGCAAGCAGACCATTATACTTGGTGCTTTAATGGGGCCAATTTCCCAAAGTTGAAAACAATTATGAGCCAAATCAGCTGTTAGGAAGAATTGCATCAAAAAAAATGTGAATGATAATTGGGAACCATTTAAGAACACCTTACTAGCGTCACAGAAAAGGCACAAGCAAGAAAAAAGGCCATGCTGGATAAAAAACGGACATGGTTTAGAGCAGAGGTGAAAGCAGCTATAAAATATTTAACAAATGGAAGGAAGGGGAAGTTGACAGCAATGAATATAAATCAGAAGTTAGGAATTGTAGAAAATTGCTCAGGGATGAAAAGGGACACAAGGAGAAATCTATGGCCAGCATCGTAAAGAACAATAAGGAGTTTTTAAAATATATTCAGAACATAAAGAGTCCTGATAATGATTAAGAACTAATAGGTCTCAAAATGTATTGTAAATGGGGAATCATCATTAGCGGGTCTGTTTCCAGTGAGGTCCTGCAGGGATTGGTTCGTGACCCTACACTATTTAACATTTGTATCAATGTCCTGGAAGAAAATATAAAATCATCATTTGAGAACGTCTGAAGATGACACAAAAATTGAGGGGATGGGGAGGAGACTGGTAAATAATGAAGAGAAAAGGTCACAGATTCAGAGTGATCTGGATTGCTCGGTAAACCAGTGCAAGAAAACCATATGCATTTTAATATGTCTAAATGTAAATGTGGTCAGTAACATAGAATATAGGTCATACTCACAGGATGGAGGATTCTATCCTGGGTAGCAATGACTCTGAAAAGGATTTGAGGGTCATGGTGGAAAATCAGCAGAACTTGCGCTTCCAGTGTGACGCTGTGGCCAAAAGGGCTAATACGATCCTCAGACACATAAACTGAGAAATCTCAAATAGGAAGAGATCGATTATTTTACATCTGGGTTTGGTACTGGTGCAACCACTGATGGAATCCTGTGTCCAGTTCTGGTGCTCACAATTCAAGAAGGATGTTGATAAATTGGAGAGGGTTCCAAGAAGGGACAGAAGAATGATTAAAGGGTTAGAAAACCTGCCTTAGAGTGATAGACTCAAGGAGTTCAATCTATTTAGTGAAACGAAAAGGTTAAGGGCTGACTTGACTACAGTCTGTAAGTACCTACCAGTGGAACAAATATTGAGTAATGGGCTCTTCAGTCTAGCAGAGAAAGGTCTAACACAATCCAATGGCTGGAAGCTGAAACTAGACAAATTCAGAATGGAAATAAGGCCTACATTTTTTAAACTAAAAGTAACTAGCCATTGGGACAATTTACCCAGGGTGGTGGTGGATTCTCCATCACTGACCATTTTTAAATCAAATTTGGATGCTGTTCTAAAAGTTCTGCTCTTGGAATTATTTTGGAGAAGTACCGTGGCCACAGGAGGTCAGACTAGTTGATCACAATGGTCCCTTTTGGTCTTGGAATTGATGAAGCCAATAGAGTTACAGCATGGTAGAGCTGGCATAATGGACCAATCTGATGGCCACTGAAAACAATGCAAGTCCTTCTACTGAGGGAGGCCTTATGTGAGGGGCAAAACAGGCTCTTCAAGTTTTACTCTCTCTAGTTACTGTAAAAATTAAAATCTATATGAAGTCAGGCCTGGTTCTTTTCCCCCTTCCTCACTTAGGGCCTGATCCACAGCCTGTTTAATTAATGGACTTCCAGTCCATTAGTGTATGCAATGTAGTTATAACCATGTCAGTCCCAGGATATTAGAGAGACAAGATGGGTGAGGTAATATCTTTTATTGGCCCAACTTCTGTTGATGAGAGAGAGAAGTTTTCAAGCCAATAGAACTCTTCTTAACCTCCTCTTTTTCATCCCATGACTGCAGAAGTGTTAAGGGGCCACTCTCCCTTGAATAGTCCCTGAGAATATGTGCTGAGTACTTATATTAAACAATCTATTCCACCTGGCATTTAGCTGGGACACTAGGAGTACCTTTCCCATACTGGAAGATGAGCTCTGTGTGGCTCGAAAGCGCGTCTCTCTCACCAACAGAAGCAGGTCCAATGAAAGATATTAGCTCACCCACCTTGCCTTTCCAGTCCATTAGACAGTCCACAGCCTTAACTACAGGACCAGCTCCTCTTGACCTCATCTTGTTTTCAACTTAAACTTAACAAGCCAAAATTGAATTCATGATATTTCTTCTGCAAACCTCTCCAGTGGCCCCATTGTGTCAGAGTCTGTCAATCAGGCCCTTAACTTGCAGGTCATATTCGATTCCTCACTGTCTCTCTTCCTCTTCCCACGTATCCTGGCAATGTCCAGATTTTGACCTTTCTTCCTACCCACTGTGACAGACCCAGGCCAGTGGGGTACAGGAGTCTAGTAGAGGGCAAATATACTGGTCATTGGATGAGTAGTTTTCTGTTCCCTGAGTGACCAGAGCAGGGGCTGCACTAGAGTAATCAGGAACCTGCTAGAACCAATTAAGGCAGCCAGGCTGATTAGATCACCTGCAGCCAATCAAGGCAGGCTAATCAGGGCACCTGGGTTTAAAAAGGAGCTCACTCCAGTCAGGGAGGGGGGAGCCAGAGGAGAGGAAGTGCATGTGAGGAGCTGGGAGCAAGAGGCACAAGGAGCTGAGAGTGAGAGGGTGTGCTGCTGGAGGACTGAGGAGTACAAGCGTTATCAGACACCAGGAGGAAGGTCCTGTGGTGAGGATAAAGAAGGTGTCTGGAGGAGGCCATGGGGAAGCAGCCCAGGGAGGTGTAGCTGTCATGCAGCTGTTACAGGAGGCACTATAGACAGCTGCAATCCACAGGGCCCTGGGCTGGAACCTGGCGTAGAGGGCGGGCCCGGGTTCCCCCCAAACCTCCCAACTCCTGATCAGCCACAGGAGGAACTGATCCAGATTGTGGGGAAGATCACTGAAGTGAGCAAATCTGCCAATAAGCGCAGGACCCATTAAGGTAGAGGAGAAACTTTGTAACACCACCATGTTAAGGTCTGTCCTTTTCTCTCTATCCAGACAGTTAAAACTCTCCTACAAGGTCTCGTCACATCCCGCATGGATTTAACCACTTTCTCAATGGTTTCCCTGGCACCCGCATCACCTGCTTCTGCTTTAAATCAATGCCACTACTAAGATCATCTTCTTTGCCTGTCTCACTGACCCCATGACCCCCACTGAGTCCCTCTTACTGATCCACCCCCTTCTCCAGTGCATTTTCAAGGTTCTTATGGTTGTCTTCAACCCCTGCATCACTCGGCCCCTCTTCCCTTAATTGCCTTCGTCTCTTACCAACCTCCCCCCGCGATTTCAGTGTCTCCCGGATTTCTTCCACACTGGCCTCTAAATATAGAATACATTAATAAAAATCCCTTTACCACAACTACCTGCCCCTCAGCCTGTTGTTTATAGACCACCCCCAGCGTGCTGGGTGCAGTAAACAAGCTATCAGTCCACAGGACAGTCACCCATTTATTATAGGTTTGTACAGTGCTCAGCCCAAAGGGGCCCAACCTGCTTGTGGCCTTTAGGTGCTACCAAAATACAGACAGTGAATAGCGGCGAATGATATGGCTACGCTATTGCCTTAGGAGACTGAAAAACAAACATCATTTCCAGACCTTACACTAAATCTTGGCCAATCTCAGTTTGGGTCAAATGGCGGACCTACCGTTGGGCCAAACCCTTCGATGACAAAAAGTGTTAGAGAGAACTTAAAATGATAGAGGATTATTTACTGATATTATGGTAGCGCCTGGCTGAGACCAGAGCCCCCTTGCGCTGTGCGCTGTACGTACACGTAATCAGAGACACACCCTGCTCACTCCTGAGCAAGTGCAGGCTAAAGGCAAGAAAGAGAAAGGGCAGGAGCTGGGGAGCTGGGGCACGGAGCGGTCAAGTCAGGAACTAAACCCAGATCTCCTTGAGTCCCACTATGGTGCCTTAGCCACCAGGCCATCCTTTCTCTCAGGGGATTGACTCATATACCATGATTGATATTTAATATAACTTCAATTTCAGTGTTCAGCATTTCCAATAGATGTAATTTTTTAGATAAAAAAAAAACAACAGATTTGAGCTTTGCAGAGAATAGTCATTCTATTTCGTGTGGGGGGGGGACAAAATTTCAAAATTCTCTGTGAAAGGAAAAGCCCTGGTGTCCGTGACTCAGGGGCAGTGCCCCTAGCTGGCTGCCTGCCTTAGAGTTATGGACCCTGAAACTCCTGGCTGCCTGGGAGCCATAGGCGCAGGAAGTAGAGACGCGGGGGTTTTGCACCCACTGTCTTGGCCCCATACCCCTGCTGCTCGGGGGCTCCGCTGCCGACCCTGGGTCCAGCTCGACCACAAGTTCTGGTCAGCTGCCGGCCCTGTGCCCAAGGGCTGTGCTGCTCGCCCAGGGTCCCACTCGGCCACCGGCCTTGGGGGTTCCACTGCTGGCCCCAGGGTCCTGGCCACTGGCCCTGCATGTGGGGTCCCAGCCGCCGGCCCCACACCCGGGACTCTGCACCCACCCTTGGCTGTGGCCTCAGCCTCCGCTGCCTTACCCCTGTCCGCGTCCCCCATGCCCCCCAAAGCCAGGGCCCTGCTCCCGGCCCCAGCTCTAGGGGGTGGTGAGGAGCACAGACAGGTGTAAGAGGGGTGCAGCTCAGGCAGCACCCCCACTCCAAAAACTGTTCCAGTGCCACTGCTGGCAGCTGGGAGCCTGGAATCTGGTGCTTCCAGACTTGTGCATCCTTATCAGCTCTCCTGGAGAGCTGCAGATGAGCCAGGACCCTGGGACGGCAAGCTGGCAGGAAGCCAGATGGGCTCTGACTGGGTTTCATTGGAACACTGTCTACATTCCATCAGACCTTTGCTGAAATCAAACCGTCTGTCAAACGTTTCTATTCTGATGAATTGGCATCTTTCGATGGAAAACATTCGATCAGAGAATTTCCACTCAGCTCTAACATAGATATTGCCAAGTTCAGTAGGATCGATGAGTACGAGTCTAGAAGAAAGATCCTTTCCAAACACAGAATAGTCGGACTGAGGATTTAAAGATATAGAGTTAAAGCCTAGCCCAAATTAGAACATTTATCCTGGCTCTCACAAGCCTTGGAGACTGAGATCAAATGGGGCTTAGCGTGAAACAAACCTTAGCTTTGATTTCACAATACTAAAGCCTCACAAAGATTCACAACACTAAACAGTCTGGCTGATGTTGTCTGGACTGGTTTTCGGACCTGCGTCGCTAACTCACAGTGCTGCTGTTTCTTTTAAGCTACTAGTTTTGTTTCTGTAAGGCCCCCAACCCAGAAAAGCAATTAAGTACATGTGTAACTTTAAGCACATGACTAGTTTCCTTGACTACTCACGTGCTTAATGTTATACACGTACTTTGCTTAGCTGATTCAGGGTCTAGTATGTTAACTTACTGCTAACTCATTCCAAGTGCTGCCACTATACAGTTTCAGGGAAAATAGCATAGTTACAAAAAAGTTCATTAGGCTAATTGAAACCGGATCTCATCTAGGCTATCACACAATCATTGGCTCTATTGCTTGCCACCTCCATAACTGGTGGGAACATATCATATGGCATGGATGTTTGCAAACCCCTTTCCATCTGGAGGTCATTATCCCTAAATTGAGTTTATTTGAAGAAATTGTATTAAATTATGACATGTTATTTTTACCTCGTTACTCAATGAGGTAACTCAACAATAACAGAAAATGTGGAAATGGCAGAAATGCTACATGACTTTTTTGTTTCGGTTTTCACCAAAAGGTTAGTAGCAACTTGACGTCTAACGTAGTGAATGCCAGTGACAATGAGGTAGGATCAGAGGCTAAAATAGGGAAAGAACAAGTTAGAATTGTTTAGACAGGACCTGACGAAATACATCCTAGAATAGGAGCTGCCTGAGGAGATATCTGAGCCATTAGAGATTATATTCAAAAAGTCCTGGAAGGCAGGAGATATTCCAGAGGACTGGAAAAGGGCAACCCGGGGAATTACAGACCAGTCATCTTATTATCAGTACCCAGAAAGATAATGGAGCAAATAATTAAACAATCAATTTGCAAACATCTAGAAGATAATAAGGTGATAAGTAACAGTCAGCATGGATTTGTCAAAAACAAATTGTGAAAAACCAACCAAATAGCTTTCTTTGGCAGGGTAACAAGCCTTATTGATAGGGCAAAGTGGTAGATGTGGAAATCTTGACTTCAGTAAGGCTTTTGATACTGTCTTGCATGACCTTCTCATAAACAAACTAGGGAAATACAACCCAGATGAAGCTGCTATAAGATGGGTGCATAACTGTTTGGAAAACCATTCCCAGAGTAATTATCAGTGGTTCACAGTCAAGCTGGAAGGGCATATTGAGTGGGGTCCTGCAGGGATCAGTTCTGGGTCTGGTTCTGTTCAATATCTTCATCAATGATTTAGATCAGCGGTTCTCAACCTTTCCAGACTTCTGTTCCTCTTTCAGGAGTCTGATTTGTCTTGAGTAACCCCAAGTTTCACCTCACTTAAAAATTACTTGCTTAGAAAATTAGACATAAAATACAAAAAGTGTCACAGCCACACTATTACTGAAAATTTGCTTACATTCTCATTTTTACCACACAATTGTAAAATAAATCATTTGGAATACAAATATTGTACTTACATTTCATTGTATAGTATATAGAGCAGTATAAACAAGTCATTGTCTGTATGAAATTTTAGTTTGTACTGACTTTGCTAGTGCTTTTCATGTAGCCTGTTGGAAAAGTAGGCAAATATCTAGATGAGTTGATGTACCCCCTGGAAGACCTCAAAGTAGCCCCAGGGGCACACATACCCCTGGTTGAGAACCACTGATTTAGATAATGGCACAGAAAGGACACTTATAAAGTTTGCGGATGATACCAACCTGGGAGGGGTTGCAAGTGCGTTGAAGGATAGAATTAAAATTAAAATTCTCAATGATCTCGACAAACTGGAGAAATAGTCTGTAAATGGGATGAAATGCAAAGTACTCCAGTTAGGAAGGAACAATCATTCGTACACATACAAAATGGAAAATGACTGCCTAGGAAGGAGTACTGAAGAAAGGTATCTGGGGGTCAGAATGGATCACAAGCTAAATATGAACCAACAGTGTAACTGTTGTTAAAAAAGCAAACATCATTCTGGGATGTATTAGCAGGAGTGTTGTAAGCAAGACATATGGAGTAGAACGGAAGAATTACTTCTCACTGATTAGGCCTCAACTGGAGCATGGTGTCCAGTTCTGGGTGCCACATTTCAGGAGAGACGTGCATAAATTATAAAAAGTCCAGTAACAAAAATGATTACAGGTCTAGAAAACATGACCTATGAGGGAAGATTGAAAACATTAGGTTTGTTTAGTCTGAGAAGAGAAGACTGAGAGGGGACATGATAACAGTTTTCAAGTACGTAAAAATGTTGTTAACCTTAACCTCTGAGGATAGGACAAGAAGCAATGGGCTTAAATTGCAGCAAGGGCGGTTTAGGTTGGACATTAGGAAAAAATTCCTAACTGTCAGAGTGCTTAAGCACTGGAAAAAATTGCCTAGGGAGGTTGTAGAATATCTATCATTGGAGATTTTTAAGAACAGGTTAGACAAAAACCAGTCAGGGATGGTCTGGATAATACTTAATCCTGCCATGAGTGCAGGGGACTGGACGAGATGACTTCTCGAGGTCCCTTCCAGTCCTACGATTCCTATGAGTCTATGAAAGGAAAATGTTATACCATTGCTGAGAACCTCTCTCTGGGTAAAATATTAAAACAAATCCCAACCCGTTAGAATTTATCCAACTTCAGTTTCCAGGCATTGGATCTTGTTATGCCTTTGTTGGTAGATTAACGAGCTCTCTACTATCACATATCCTCTCTGTAGTCATTAGAGCTGATGATCAAGTTGCCTCTTAACCTTCTCTTCAATAAGCTAAATAGGTTGAGCTCCTCAAGTCTCTCACTATAAGGCATGTTCTCCAGTCTTTAAATCATCCTTGTAATTCTTCCCTGTGTGCATTGTTAAGCAAACACTCTACAGATTAGTTAAGCAGAGTTCACCCCAGCAGTCACATACACTACATTTTATAGCAGTGCGTCAATGGCAGTGATGATGAGACCCTGTAGGTAGGATTCCTCCATTAAAGCACTGGGCACCAGGACATCCAAACGTGCTGCATCAGCCAGGCCTACACAGCTACTAGAAATAGGGTGAGCAGACAGCAAATGTGAAAAATTGGGTGGGTAATAGGAACCTACATAAGAAAAAGACCCAAAATTGGGACTGTCCCTATAAAATCGGGACATCTGGTCACCCTAACTAGAAAGATGTTGATCAATTGGTGAGGATTCAGAGAAGAGCCATGAGAACGATTAAAGGATTAGAAAACCTGCCTCATAGTGACAGACTCAAAGAGCTCAATCTATTTAGTATAACAAGGAGAAGGTTAAGGGGTGACGACTACAGTTTATAAATACCTACTTGGTGAACAAATATTTCATAATGGCCTCTTCAGTCTAGCAGAGAAAGGTATAAGATGATTCAATGGCAGGAAGATGAAGCTAAACAAATTCAGATGGGAAATAAGAGGTAAATATTTATCAGTGAGAGTAATTAACCACTGGGACAATTTACCAAGGGTGGCAGTGGATTCTCCATTACTGACCATTTTGAAATCAAGATTGGATGATGTTCTAAAAGATCTGTTCTAGGAGTTATTTTGGGGAAATTTCATATAATATGTGGAAATATACCTATCTCATAGAACTGAAAGGGATCCTAAGAGGTCATTGAGTCGAGTCCAGCCCCCTGCCTTCACTAGCAGGACCAAGTACTGATTTTGCCCCAGATCCCTAAGTGGCCCCCCCAAGGATTGAACTCACAACCCTGGGTTTAGCAGGTCAATGCTCAAACCACTGAGCTATCCCTCCACCTGTTCTATGGGCTGTGTTACACAGGAGGTCAGCCTATATTATCATAATGTTCCCTTCTGGCCTTGGAATCTATGTTATGCTAATGTCAACGCCTCAGTCCTCAGAAACTCCAGGATGCCATAAGGAGCAATTTTACTTGCACTTTTTATACTGTTCATGAGCGCCTCGATTCAGCAAAGCACACAAGCACGTGCTTAAATCCCAACAAACTCAATGCTGAAGTTATTCGCTTAGGAGACTAAGATATTACATCTCAAAGCAATAGGATCAGCCAGGGCTTAAAGTATGCTGGGTCTCCAGGGGGTCAAAAAACAAATAAATGAAGGTCTGTGGGGCTGTCAGGTTGCTGGGAAGGGGGCATCGTAAATGAATGCGAATAGGGTGTCCTAGCCCTAAAATTCTGTAACAAAATAATGAAATTCCCTCATTGGCTGAGCTGACAATGAACAGAGACTGCTTTGAGGCCTGAGTGATCTCGCTCATCTCCTTTCCCACGCAGCATTGCTCCCTACAGACCATTTCCCCCCTGCTTTGTCCACACTAGTTTTTTTTCTTGACTACATTGTTTTTCCCAAGCTGGAAGATGAGTTTTTCCCTTTCACTCCTGTCGCTAGGATCACTCTTCTTTCCTTTCTGATGATCAATACCACATTCAAGTTGCACTCTCTAGGGCAAGGACACATTTTTTTGTGTTGTGTTCGTACAGCATCTAGCACAATGGGGTTCTGGTCCACGACTGGGGCTCCTAGGTGCTATTGCAATGCAAATAATAAGTAATAATAATTTGCTTTTATGCAGCCTGCTAATATAGCCACCATTTGCAAAAAAAATAGTTTTGTGACTCAGTGAGTTCATTTGTTAATTCCCTTAACATGCTAAGAGAAATGTCAGCCAGACCCACTGAAATATTTAAAATTTCCATGTGAGTCCTTACCAGCTTATTACCTCTTCTCATTATTTTTTTGAGACTGACAAAAAGGAATTTGGTATCTCAGCGCCTTTAGAGCCTCAGTATTTTCATCTGCACCCTTCTTTCTGAACGAGCGTCTGTTTTCATTTTCACCTACATTTGTATAAGCACTTCTTTCCCCTGCCGCTGCCATTAGCTCACTTACGTTTTCTTTTTGTTGGCCAGGTTTTTTTCTGTGTTGGACCATGACTGACTGGTGACATAATGTATGAAGCTGACCCATTGTGGACAATAGCTGCCAGCACATGCACTAGGTCAAAGCCCAGTGCAGTCTGTCAAACAGAAAATAGGGTCTAGACCATGTTTTTGATCTGTGTTTGTACAACACATAGGGTCCTGCGCCATGGCACAAAATAATAAACAAACAATAATAAAATAATAAACAGAGCTGGTTTTATAATGGGAACACAATTTCACAAAAAGAGTCGACATCGTTTCCATTCTTCAGGGTCCAAAATGGGCCCGTTTCCATGACATTTACTAATTTTTCTTTTTAACTCACAACCTGGTTGTCCGTAAGAAAACATGGGTTTTGGTTAAAAAAACAACCTACTGATATAAAAAATGATTTCAATAAAATTTTGGTTATAAATATCACAGAAAGTTTTGTGAAAAACAACTGAAAGTTTTGATAATGCCGGCTCCACCTCTGATCAGCCTATATTTGGGAACCATTTAAGATCACATGTTTGCCAGCAGGATAGCAGCTCTACCTCCAATTTTCACACCACCAAGAAGAAATTCTGCCCCTGGATGAAGCAGATCACCAGCTCTCTAATGTAACCAACCCATTCTACCTCCCCAACCCAGCAAAACACTTAAGCATGTGCTCACCATTAGGCTTAAATGCTTGGCTGGATCAAGGGCAATGTGTTTATGCTACAGCTGTCTCTATGTGCTATCTAAGCACCTTACAAAATGATGTAAATCCAAATGGGTCCCTATATAAGATGAGGGACAGTTCATCAGTGATATAGGAATTAATTGTCCTTCTCTGTAAACTAGCGAAGTGCCCAAACCAAACCACCACATCCAAGTCCTCCTGAACTCTGGAAAGCAGAGCTTTGAAATCCAGATCCAGATCCTGTTTCTTAGTTTCATAGATTCCATGGCAGAAGGAACCATCTAGTCTGACCTTCTGTAGAGCACAGACCATAGAACGTCCCCAGAATAATTCCTAGCGCACACCTTGGGCCCATCTCCCCTGAAAATTGATTTTATTTCCTTTCGATAGGAACAAATCAAATGTAATTATGGAGGAGGGGCAATAGCTCAGCTATTAGAGCTGCACAGGGCTTTGGGTTTCCCCTCGCTGCTCTTTGGGAAGAGGGAAGCCTGGTGTTTCTTAGGGTGTCATTCTCCTGTTGCTGACTTCACACTTGGAGGGGGAAAATAGTCCCACCAAACCTGTCCTAGCTTTCTCTGTGTGTTACCCGCCTCCACACACACCAAAAAAAACCCCATGCCTTGGCTTATAGCTTCTCCTTAGACTCTTGCCCTGATTTATGGTATTTTTGCACTTCTGAGCACCTGGAAAGTGTTTTTATCCCATTAATTTCAACTTGGAAGTTTCAATGTGCCCCAGAAGACAAATAAATCACTCAGACCGGGAAGACGTGACCTGCACAACCGCCTCCCTTGTCTGAGACTCCCCTGACCTCCACACTAGCATTCCCTTCCCTCTCCTCCAGGAGGGATGGGGAGGGGGGCGGAGTGATAAACGCACCGCACAAGGAATGAACTTTTCATACTAAGATTAACATTGCAGGTCTTGCTGTCTAGACTCCACTTGTCTGAGCACCTACATAAAACTCCCTGCCACCAATGCACTTGCTGCTTCTGTGATTCAGCGAGGCTGCCCTGGTTCAGTGCAATGCAGCTTTACTGGATACGGCCTCTTTCACATGAACTGCACAGAGTTAGCTGCTAAAATCCCAGCTCCAGGCAGGTCCTTTCGCCACCCTCCTCCCAACCGAGACTTCTTGTCCCCTAGAAGTTTGATAACGTTATGCCCAAGTGTTGCTTGTGCTCAGTACTTCCTGAAAATCAAGCCCTCGTAAGGGGCCCCAGGTTTGACACCAAAAATAGAGGCACCCAAATCACAAGTCACTTTGGCTAATCTTGGCCAACGTTCTATCATCCTCATGGATTGGTTTGGGATATGATATCTTTCTTCCTCCTTGCATGCTCCTTGATCTAACAAATACAAACCTGGACAAATCGCTCAAAACATTAAGATTCCAGTCCTCAGGAAAAATTGGATCCTCACCCAAATTCTGCAGCATGACAGGATCTCTGTCAATGTCATCTATCAAAACAGCTTCCTTCTCTGTACTGGGGCTTTTCTGCTTAAGGTACTCACTGATGACTTGATGGTTAGGAGTTTGGGAAAAATGAGATCCTCATTTTTCCCACCACCACCATGACTTACTCAAATTTATGCGAGTGGTGAGCATAGAATGGCTAAATTAGTTTAACTTTTCATTAAATTAATATTTTTGAAAGTTCTGAAATGTTTAGCTAATCTATTTTTTAAAGTTATCTTCATCTTAGCAACGGCCTCAAGTCACAAAATGCAGATCTGGATTTTCAAAAATGCCCTTCTTCCTTCCTTCCCCCTGGAAATTTAATTTTGGGTCCATCTCTGGTTTACTGCATTATTTCATCTTTGCCATTCTCTGTGCCTCTGGGTTCTGTCTGGGACTGGAAATGCTGAAGTTCAACAAACACTGTACCTTCTGATATTTCCAGCCTAACTGTGAGCAGCAAGCACTGGAAAACTTGCAAGAAGCATGTTCTCATGTGATTTCCAGCCAAATTGTGCAATGTCTGGGATCAGACTGTTTGAACAAACTGAATAATCATCTTGTTTATCTGCACTATATTAGCCACTAGATATCTTGGCAAGCTGTGGAGTTCCAGACTGGATGTGGTCTCTGGTTAAACAACGGAGACAAAAACGGAACTCAAGCTGTGTGGATGCCGCTTGATTGTCTGAGGGTGTAGCTATTTTCCTTAAGTGGGGAAGAGGTCTTGAGGCTTTAGCTCTGTGGGAGGTGTCTGCTGGGGCTTGGGGCTTTAGCCCCATGGCAAGGTGGTGGGGCTAAAGGCTTCAAGCCCCATGAGAGGCACCTGCTGGGGCTTGTGGCTTCAGCAGGACTGGGGCTGAGGCCCTGACCCTGTCAGGTGCACCCTGCAGGGCTGAAGCCATGAAACTCTCCCACCCGCTGTGCAGAAGCCAGAGACGGTGCACGGGGGTGCACCTGGGGTCATGTGGCCCCCCCCTAGATTTTTGCCAGACTTTGCTGGCCCCATTTGGTCACATGGTACCGCCGGGCCCCCTCCCTGCAGGGAAGCTGCTGGAGCCGGCAAGCTGGGATCTGCAGCCGTGGGGAGAGGCTGCGGCACACAGCTGGGAGCTGCAGGGAGAGTCACTGCTTTTGCTGCTGCCTCTCCCTGTAGCTCTCAGCTGCTTGCCGCTGCCTCTCCTCCTGGGGCTAACACCTGGGAGCTGTAGGATAACGAGGGAGGCATGCCGGGGGGAGGGGGAGCATGACTCAAGTTGTTGTGGGGGCAGGACCTTTAAATTGTGCCCCCTCCCCAACAGGCATCAGTCATCTCTGGCAGAAGGCTCTAGCCCCACCATCCTGCCGCAGGGCAGAAGCCCTGCGCTCCTCCCTCCCCAGTCTGGAAGGTGGAGAATGAGCCACAATTTACCTGTAAAAGAGCCATGTGGCTCACGAGCCATGGTTTGGCCACCCCTGGTCTAGAGCTTCAGATTGTTTGAACAACCTGAATAATCACCTTGTTTATCTGCAATATATTATTCAGCCACTAGCAGGGGCGGCTCCAGGCACCAGCATGCCAAGCGTGTGCCTGGGGCGGCAAGCCATGGGGGGCGCTCTGCCGGTCGCTGCGAGGGCGGCAGGCAGGTTGCCTTTGGCAGCTTGCCTGCGGAGGGTCAGCTGGTCCCGCATCTTCGGCGGACCTCCCGCAGGCGTGCTGCCAAGTCTGCGGGACCGGGGACCTCCCGCAGGCAAGCCGCCGAAGGCAGCCTGCCTGCCGTGCTTGGGGTGGCAAAATACCTAGAGCCACCCCTGGCCACTAGATATCTGGGCAAGCTGCAGAGTTCCAGACTAGATGTGGTCTCTGGTTAAACAAGGGAGACAAAAATGGAACTCAAGCTATGTGGAAGCTGGCTTGATTGTCTGAGGGTGTAGCTATTTTCCTTAAATAACGTCCCCTTATCCTGGCCACCGCCCACCCCAGGGTGGTGGCCCAGCTCACCTACACTATTGACTCTGGCCGCTAGGCTTCACGGACCTGATAGTAAGGGCTGTATCACTGACTTTGGCCACTGGGACAGACTGCCCTCATAGTAAGTGCTGGGCGACTGACTCTGGCCACTAGGCAACACTGCTCCAATAGCAAGGGCTGTATTACTGACCCTGGCTGTTAGGCTGTACCGCTCTGGTAGCTAGAGCCGTATTACTGACTCTGGCCATGGGGCCGCACTGTCCTAGGGTTGCCAACCCTCTAGGATTGTCCTGGAGTCTCCAGCAATTAAAGATTAATCTTTAATTAAAGATTATGTCATGCGATGAAACCTTCAGGAATACGCGCAACCAAAATTGGCAACTCTACAATGCCCTGATGGCAAGGGCTGGGTTATTGACTCTGACCACTAGACCACACTGCCCTGAGCACAAGGGCTGGGCTACGGACTAAGGCCACAGAGCTATGCAGCCCAGAGACTGGGGGCAGCTCTACAGACTCAACCACAGGCTGTAACACACCTCTCCCCTGCCCCCAAAGGGTGACAGGGTGTATCAGCCCTGCGACAATTATTTACTTCAAAGTTCTGGAAACTGTCCATTATTAATGCTATGCCAACAAAGAGGAAAAAGGAAATTTCTACAAACAGCTACAGAGCATAGAAGACAAGGTCCCGAAAAGCGATGTGCTCCAAATAATTGGAGACACAAATGCTAAACTGGGGAGCAACAATACTGGCAGGGAAGCAGTTATGGGGAAACAAGGCCTCAGTGAAATGAACACAAATGATTCAATGTTTGCTAATTTTGGTGGAGTAAATTACCCCGTCATTTTCCTTCACCATACTATTAACAAGACAACTTGGAGGTCACCAGGCCACGGAACAGGGAATTAAACTGATTGCATTACAATTTGGTCCAAATGGAGAAGAACGTCATATGATGTGCATAGCAGGAATGGGGCAGATGTGGGAACAGACCATGCATTTGTGGTAGCTAAATTGAGAATAAAAATTAGAACCGTACAACAAAGATGCCCACATTATAACATCATGTAGTTAAAACAGACACCACAACAAGAGTTTAGAACTGCACTAGCAAACAGGTCCCAGGCACTTGAAGATGAAGACGATGGAACAGTCGAAGGCAAATGGAAATGCCTACAGGAAACCTTCTCCAAAACCTGTGGAAAAAGTGCTGGGATTCAGAAAGAAATACCACAATGAACAGTTGTCTGAGGATACACGGTAGAAAATAGAAGACAGACATTAAATTAAACTGAAATTAAATCAAGCAAGAAGAAGAACATAGAAAGAGCAACTCTCGGAGGAATATACTGCAAAGAACAAAGAGGTCAAGTAAAATGATAGGAAAGACAAACAAGATTTTATAGACAAAATGGCAATAGATGCATAGATCGACGCAGCATAAAATGACATGAAAACACTAGACAACCTCACTATACAGTTGTCAGGAAGAATAAACACCAATCGATCAGCCCAAGACAAGAGGGTAATTTAACAATGAAGACATCAGAACAATTAAGTACATGATGGCAGTACTTTAGTCAACTATTTAATGGGGAGTTACTGCTCAACCTCCCCAGACCCAGAAGAAGTAGACGATCTGAACATCAAACTAGGACCTATCACTGGAGCAGAAGTAGAGAGGGCAGTCCATCAATTAACAAGTGGAAAGGCACCAAATCCAGACCAGATCACAACAGAGGTCCTTACGGCAGACTCAAAGAACACAGCAGACATTTTGATAGGCCTCTTTCAAAAGATATGGGAAGAAAAAAAATACTAAACCAGTGGGGAAATGGTCATATAGTGAAGCTGACAAAGACAGGAGACTGCTGCCAGTGAAAAAAGTCAAGGCACATTATCCTAGACAGACTAAAGAAAGCAGTAGATTTAATGGCAAGAACGGGAAGGGTTCAGACATGTGAAACCAGGCACAGATCAAATAGTAACTCTATGTATCATCATAGAACTGTTGATTGAATGGCAGTCACCGTGTTACATGAATTTCGTAGTTTACCAAAAAACTTTGACAAAGTGGACAGTCTTATAGAAGTTGCTACACCACTATAGAATCCCCTAGAAATGTCTGAATATTATTCAGAGCTTCTATGAAAATATGACATGCCAAGTAATGCATAACAATGAACTGACAAAGTCATTCAAGGTAACTACCGGCATCAGACAAGAACGTCTTATGTTGCCTATCACCTTCCTACTCGTAACTGATTAGGTAAAGAGAAAGACTCCAGAACAACCAAGGAGCATAAAATGGACTTTCACAAAGAAGCTAGAAAACCTCAACTTCGCAGACAACATCTACCAAAAAGATATAAGTGCTAAAACAAACTATCAACAAACCTATGCATAGTTAACAGGGCTGAAAATCAACACAGAGAAAACTAAAACCATGAGAATCAACACACAAGAAACACCAATAACGCTTTCTGGGAGTGACACAGAAGAGGTCTGATACTTCACATATTGTGATAGCATTGTAAGTAAAACAGGTGGAACAGATGGAGACATTAAAACCAGATTAGCAAAAGCTAGACATGCCTTTACAACCGCAGAACTGATTTGGAGAAACAGTAACCTTGCCCTCTGAACTAACCTTAGTCTATTTAACACTATTATAAAGTCTGTCTTACTATACAGCACTGAAGCTTGGAGACTTCTCAAGAGCTTACACTCAAAACTCCAAGTTTTCAGAAAAAAATCCCAAACGAAGAGCTTTTGAGGACAATGAAACAAACTGACATGACAGGAAATGATGGAACAAAAATGGAGATGGCTAGGACACACACGGCAGAAAGAACCAAACAAGAAGACAGGACAGATGTTGGACTAGAATCCCCAGGGCAAGAGGCAGCAGAGTAGAACAAGGACAACTGAGAAACACACAACAGAAGCAGAACTGAAAGCTATCAAAGTGACCTGGGAAGAAGCAAGAGGCTGCCAAAGATGGAAGGGAGTGGTGAAGGCCCTATGTTCTGCATGTAAGAAAGAGGCATAGTCAAGTCAAGTGTAAACAAGTGAATAATTCCCCTTCCCAAAAATGTCATTGACAATAACATATGTGTGATTATATCTTTAATATGAACAGTAGGCACATTACATTGGTTAGGATAATGTGACCCAGTGTCACAGATGCACACTGTGGAGGGGCTAATAATAATAATAATAATAATAGCAGTTCTGTAATCCCTTCTATCCAAATATCTCAAAACACCTCACAAACAGTCATTAGAACCCTCACTAAACTTCATGCCAAGTGGCTAAGCCTTATCTGTCGGACAGATGAGGGAATTAGGGGGAGGGATAGCTCAGTGGTTTGAGCATTGGCCTGCTAAACCCAGGGTTGTGAGTTTAATCCTTGAGGAGGCCACTTAGGGATCTGGGGCAAAAATTGGTCCTGCTAGTGAAGGCAGGGGGCTGGACTAGATGACCTTTCAAGGTCCCTTCCAGCTCTAAGAGATTGGTATATCTCTGATTATTACCTTAATTGAGGTTAAGTGATTTATTGGGAGAAGTCCGTGACAGACCTTGGTGTAGAAGTCAGGAGCCGGACTCCTGGTCCCTTTGGCCTCACAAGAAGGAGGAAAAAGATTAAAATGAGAGGTTCCAATCAGTTAAAAGACAGAGCACAGGAAAAGTGGAAGCAGGAAAGAGATAAAGTGAGGAAATGATACCAAGGAAGTGAAATAGCTCCAGCTGATCCACAGTGGAACCAGGAACCATTTTGACATTACTGGAGGATTAGCTGATGCACCGTGTAAGATCAATCGGTAAATAAAACGATAATATGTCATGATTCTATGGCACCCTTCATCAGAGGATCACAAAGCATTTATCAACCCAAGGCCAAATTCAATCCTAGGTTACATCTGAAAGGCTTCTGGGAGCTGTGCTATCTGGCTCCATTCGCTAATCTATTCCCCCACCAGAGGGCGAATGAGGGAGAGAGAAGCAATATTGTCCCTATTTCCACACAGCACGTCCGTGGCAGAGCCAGGATGGAATTCTGGCATGCCTGCCCCCCAGCTCCATCTTTGCTCCACTCAAGAACCCTTCCTACATGCGCTGGGCAGTTAACCCAGCAGTGTAGGACAGGAAGCGGAAAGCAATAGCATGTGCTGTTGAAACTGCAGGAGATATTGAGGCAGGCAGATTGCTAGATGTGGCCAGCAGAAAAATGGTGGGGTTAACCTGTCTAATTAGATCTCAGAGAGCTCACATCACCATGTTAAGTGCCATTGTTAGCCACACAGTATAGTAACACCCCCACTCTTCTGAGAAACCCCAGGAGATTCTTGCTGACCACAAGTGATAAGTACTTTGGTTTTATGTCTCATCCAACGATACAAAGGGGATGGTCAAGAATGCACATCTTTACAGTTATGGGGTCTCATCCAAAGCATATTCACCTGAATGGAGAGCCATAAGAACATCAGAACGGTCATACTGGGTCAGACCAAAGGTCCATCTAGCCCAGTATCCTGTCCTCAGACAGTGGCCAGTGCCAGTCCCATTGACTTTGATGGACTGTGAATCAAGCCTTTAGTTGCCATATAATTCTAATAGGGACTGATGCTGGAAGCCCTATGGTAATTCCAATATAGACTAGACCTCCTGAGGTCCCTTACAACCTTGATATTGTATGGTTCTAGACATGGCAGTCCTGAGGGTAACCAACAGAAGGTAGGGCCGGGGAATATTTTTTTAAGGGTGGAATTTTCAAAAGATCTCACCGTTGACTTACCTCTGCTCCTACAGACGTCAATAGAAAAACTCCCATCAGCCTCAATGGGTGGAGAATCACGGCCTAAGTGAACAGACCGGAGTGCATTATTTAAGCAGTTAGAACATGAGGAGCATCTGTTTTCCAAACTAGATGACGGTCTCTTGAAAATATGACTGATGGATTCCTCACTATCATTCCCAGAACTTTTTAAGCCGTACCCTTTGGCATTCTTTTAATGTAGCGAGTCGGAAGATACTTCTACGTGCGATAGAGTTGAGCTCAGCCTATGTAGGACCCACGCTCTTTATTCAGGATGTGTGGAAAAGGGATTTCTTTGTATAAAAGCAGGGGTTCTCACATTGCCATAGTTCAGATCACAGTTTAATTGGAAAGTTTGTCTCTTGGACACCTCCACCTCCCAATTCCCCTCCCCTCCCACTACCGACTGAATAATAATATCCCAGCAGAAACCATAGCAATTGCTCACACAGAAAAGCAACATAGGAATGCATCGAGTATACTTGTAAGCTATGTCTTATAATGTACCTAGCAGCTGGAAACAAAGGGGGGACTAGAACCACGTGACTCACTGGCTTTCCACCGACTACCGGCAATTGCTCTGTGGATCAACAGTGCTCCCTCGGCCACAATTTGGGACCCATTGATATATAGAATTACAAGTCAGCTACAGCTCCTCAGTGTGATGCAGTCATTAACAGTTTGACTATCTGACATGATGTGAAGAAGGATTCACTCCACAAATGGTATTTACTAGAGTGTCAAGTGATTAAAAAAAATAATCACACAATTAAAAAAATTTATCCCGCTTAATCGCACTGTTAAACAATAATAGAATACCATTTATTTAAATATTTTTGGATGTTTTCTATATTTTCAAATATATTGATTTCAGTTACAACACAGAACACAAAGTGTAGTGCTCACTTTATATTTATTTATTACAAGTATTTGCACTGTAAAAAACAATAGTATTTTTCAATTAACCTAATACAAGTACTGTAATGTAATCTCTTTATCATGAAAGTTGAACTATTTTTAAAAAATAACTGCATTCAAAAATAAAACAAAGTCTACTCAGTCCTATTTCTTGTTCAATCAATCACTAAAACAAACAAGTTTGCTTACATTTGCAGGAGATAATGCTGCCTGCTTCTTGTTTACAATGTCACCTGAAAGTGAGAGCAGGTGTTCTCATGGCACTGTTGCACCCGGCGTTGCAATATATTTATATGTCATATGTGCTAAAGATTCATATGTCCCTTCATGCTTCATCCACTATTCCAGAGGATGTGCTTCCATGCTGATGACAGGTTCTGCTCAATAACAATCCAAAGCAGGGAGGACCGACATGTGCATTTTTATAATCTGAGTCAGATGCCACCAGCAGAAGGTAAATTTTCTTTTTTTGGTGGTTCGTGTTCTGTAGTTTCTGCATTAGAGTGTTGCTCTTTTAAGACTTCTAAAAGCATGCTCCACACCTCATCCCTCTCAGATTTTGGAAGGCACTTCAGATTCTTAAAAACTTGGGTTGAGCGCTGTAGCTACCTTTAAAAATTTCATATTAGTACCTTCTTTGCATTTTGTCAAATCTGCAGCAAAAGTGTTCTTAAAATGAACAACATGTGCTGAGTCATCATCTAAGACTACTATAACATGAAATATATGGCAGAATGTGAATAAAACAGAGCCAGAAATACAATTCTCCCCCAAGTAGTTCAGTCACAAATTTAATTAGCACATTATTTTTTTAATGAGCATCATCATCATGGAAGCATGTCCTCTGGAACGGTGGCTGAAGCATGAAGGGGCATACAAATGTTTAATATATCTGGCATGTAAATACCTTGCAATGCCAGCTACAAAAGTTCCATATGAAAACCTGTTTCCACTTTCTGGTGACATTGTAAAGAAGAAGTGAGCAGCATTATCTCCCGTAAATGTAAACAAACTTGTTTGTCTTAGCAATTGGCTGGACAAGAAGTAGGACTGAGTGGACTTGTAGGCTCTGACATTTTACATTGTTTTGTTTTTGAGTGCAGTTATGTAAAAAAAAAGAATCTACATTTGTAAGTTGCATTTTCACGATAAAGAGATTGCACTATGGTACTTGTATGAGGTAAACTAAAAAATACTTTTTCTTTTGTTTATCATTTTTACAGTGGAAATATTTGTAATAAAAAATAATAATATAAAGTGAGCACTGAGCACTTTGTATTCTGTGTTGTAATTGAAATCAATATGTTTGAAAATGTAGAAAAATATCCATAAATACTTAATAAATTTCAATTGGTATTCTATTGTTTAACAGTGCAATTAAAACTGTGATTAATCACAATAAATGTTTTTAAATTTTGATATTTTTGAGTTAATCATGTGAGTGAACTGCAATTGATCAACATCCCTAGTATTTACCTGTATGCATAAGTAGGTAGGGAGGATGGTACATTGGCCTGGGATCCAGGAAACCTGGTATCAATTACTGGCTAGGCCATAGATGCCCTGTTTCACTTGGCCAAGTCCCTTGATCTCCCCTCAGTGCCTCAGTTCCCATGGGAATAATACCCCTACTATCTGGGGCATTGTGAGGGTAAGATCCATAAAGGATTGACAGTCACTCAAATATTATGGTGAGGAAGGCCACATAAGTAGGCTTGGAAGGATTTGAATTTTTGTTGCTAAATGTCAATTTCACCATACACACGCAAATCAACGGAATATTTCCATCAGTAATAATCACAATTTACAGTGAGGCAAAGTACGAAAAATGCTGCTTGAGAACATATTAGAGTTTGATTTAAGGCTATTTACTTTGCATATTTGGACATGTGATGTGGACTATTTGTGCTTTAACAGTTAAAAAGCTTTTGCTGTTTGAATCTCAACCTTTACTGTCATCAAATAATTATTATCTGAGTCCCCCGTCTCCCATAACGTCCCGCCACTGTGAAATTAAAATCAATAAAAAATGCTTACAACCCATAATTTTACACAACTGCAAACACTGAAATTGATGAAAATAAAAAAGACTTAAAAACAAACAAAAATATTGTCCACCAAAATTGTAAATAAATAAATAAATAGAAATCAAATTCTGCCAAGCCAATATATATATATATATATATATGTATATATATATATATATACACCTAGACAGAGCGATAACAACTACCTTTATAGACAGGACCTAAGGGCTCAGTTCTGAAAGGTGCTGAGCACCCTTAGCTGCCACTGAAATCAACAGGAGTCGAGCGGGGGCTCTCCCAACCTCTTACAGGATGAGGTCCATTAGCCAGGAATGGCCTTCTAAGACTAATAAGCCTTAGCCACTGTGTAATAACGACATTGAGACCTCAGTGAGCAGACTCCTGGCAGCGCCAGTCCATCTGTTTCAAGGCGGTAGTATTTCTCCCCTCCAAAGCCCCCACTGTAATGAAACAGTCTGTTCACCATACGTTGTTATGTTTTAATGAAAAAAAGGAATTCAGATTGTTATGTTTTGTGACCTATAGCTAGCAACACATAACCCCAGCACTCCCATTGCAACTGTAAAGCGTTGATGTTAGTGTAACATAAGATGCCGAGGAAGCGATTCCTCACAAATATTATGATGGGGTTGTCATGTTGCGGTCCGTGTGGAGTGATATACTGACTGATCAACAAACTGCCCTGTCGGGCCCCAGCACTGTAAGACGACTCTCCTTCTCTCTGTGCAGTCTGAGCCAAGCCATTCTACACATGCCAGCGGGCTTCTTCAAAGGTCTTCGGGGGGGCGTCGGAATGGATGTGTGAGAACAACAGACAGTTCTGTTCCAAGGATGTAATGATCCGTTGCCTCTCGCTCTAAATCAGGCAGCAAAAGAAAGTTATTTGGATCTGCCCTGGCCTGATGTGAAGCTGATATACTTCTGCCTAAGGAGGAGAACAAGAAAATGGGAAGAGGGGGTGCAAAAGAGGGGGCAGGGGGGTCAAATGGCAGAGAGACGTCCCAGACAACAATTCTAAGCTGATATGGGGTGCAAAGGAAACTCCATTGCTCTTGTCCCTCCAAAGCTGAGACACCTGCTCTGAAGATATTTCTAGTCCAATCCTGCAAGAGCTTCACGTGCAGATCTCCCATTGAGGTACTAACACTAACAATAAACAGACAACTCTTCCAGGATTGGGACATAAATTTGTAGGAGCAGTCAAATATTTTATTGTTACAGAATTTAGTGAGGGAAAAGACCTCTGAGTCCTCTCCACCCCACATCCTCCCAGTTCAAGATTTTCCTTTATGGTGTATGATTTACTTCTGTTATTTATGATCATTATGATTTGTGTTTCAGCAGCGCCAAGAAGCCCCAATCAGGATGAGGTGCCTCCAGAACAGAGACTCCAGTTACCAAGCAAATCTTTCCACCTTTTCCTTCAGCTTTCAGTTCAACCCTATGTACCTAGCATGACATGCCTCCGCTGGCTTGTGCATGTGTGTCGAATGAATGACGGGCGCATCCCAAAGGACATCCTCTACGGTGAACTGGCATCTGGAAAAAGACCCAAAGGATGCACAAAATTGCAGTTTAAGGATGTGTGCAAGCGAGACCTCAAGGAAACAGACCTGGATGTGGATAACTGGGATGATCACACTCAGGACCGCAGCCTTTGGAAACAAGAGCTTAACAAAGGTCTCTGGAGTTCCGAGAGGAAGCCGTCCAGCCTAGCAGAGGAGAAAAGAGCTTGCAGAAGGCAGAGCCTGAAGAGTCGAGGCACCACCTTTGAGTGTGACAGATGCGGCAGAGTCAGAGATTGCCTCGATCAAGTGGGTCTCTTTAGCCATAAAACCAATTGAGTAAATTCTCTGCCTCTCAGGGGCGCATATCCATGGCCTCTTGAGACTGAAGGATGCCTATTCAACCTAGCATGGTCTTCAGTCATAAACATGTACATTACACACACTCCATGTTGAGATGCTTTGGGTTCCTCAGTAGCCATATTTAAAGGTGGCTGTTGCTTCTAACTTCAAGGTTCATTGCTGCTCACTGGAACTGCTAGATGCTGCATAAAGGCATGCAAAGACACAGCCCTCATCCCCTAGAGTTTACCATCTAACACATTCTAATCGTTCGTGCTGCCCAGATCTGTGCCTTCACCATTGTACTGCTTTTTTGTCAAGGCAGTGCTGTTAAACCAGATCAAGCATACATATCAGCTGACAAGGCACCTAGCTTCTCTTTGTCAGGTTTCAGAGTAGGAGCCATGTTAGTCTGTATCCACAAAAAGAACAGGAGTACTTGTGGCACCTTAGAGACTAACAAATTTATTTGAGCATAAGCTTTCGTGGGCTACAGCCCACTTCATGGGATGCATGCAGTGGAAAATACAGTAGGAAGATATATATATACACAGAGAACATGAAACAATGGGTGTTACCATACACACTCTAATGAGAGTGATCAGTTAAAGTGAGTTATTACCAGCAGGAGAGAAAAAAACTTTTTGTAGTGGTAATCAAAATGGTCCATTTGCAGCAGTTGATAAGAAGTTGTAAGGAACAGTGGTGGTGGTGGGGACGGGGGGGGAATAAACATGGGGAAATAGTTTTACTTTGTGTAATGGCCCATCCACTCCCAGTCTTTATTCAAGCCTGATATAATGGTGTCCATTTTGCAAATTAATTCCAATTCAGCAGTCTCTCGTTGGAGTCTGTTTCTGAAGTTTTTTTTGTTGTAATATTGCGACTTTTAGGTCTGTAATTGAGTGACCAGGGAGACTGAAGTGTTCTCCGACTGGTTTTTGAATGTTCAATCTCCAGACTCCAAGGAGAGACTGCTGACTTGGAATTAATTTGCAAAATGGACACCATTAAATTAGGCTTGAATAAAGACTGGGAGTGGATGGGCCATTACACAAAGTAAAACTATTTCCCCATGTTTATCCCCCCACCACACACGCCCACACATGCACACACACACACACACTGTTCCTCACACCTTCTTATCAACTGCTGCAAATGGACCATTTTGATTACTACAAAAAGTTTTTTTCTCTCCTGCTGGTAATAGCTCACCTTAAGTGATCACTCTCGTTAGAGTGTGTATGGTAACACCCATTGTTTCATGTTCTCCGTGTGTGTGTGTGTATATATATATCTTCTTACTGTATTTTCCACTGCATGCATCCAATGAAGTGGGACGCAGCCCACGAAAGCTTATGCTCAAATAAATGTATTAGTCTCTAAGGTGCCCCAGCTTCTCTTTGTGAACACCCACAATTCTGGGTTCCACTACTGCAGGGAAGAACATGGGAAAATATACCTGAGCCTTCAGACTTGCTATAGCCAATGGGCCCGCAAGAGGAGTTTTATCTGTGTGAGTACAGAGTGCTATGGAAGAAAAAAAGGGAAGCGCCACCTTACAGTTGTAAACAGCAGACCCAGGCCAAACCTATGACAATCCTAGCCGAGAATCTGGTTCAGAAGTCACCTCTAGTGTAACAGAGCAACTCGATCTACACTATCAGGAATCTGCACCACATGCACAAAATATCTGCCAGGAAACTTATTTACGCACTGACATGAAGGCAGCCCTGTGGGGAGCATTCACATTCTTAGCAGAGGAAGTATATGTGTGAACATCCAAGAGTAGAAGAGGAGATCGTCCCTCATTCCCCAGCTGGGAAAAAGCTGCCATTTTTAATCCACTCCTAGCCCTTAACAAGAAGCCTCCAGAAATCTGCTGTGCCAAGACATGGACACTCCAGCTGTCACATTACATTAGTATTGTTTTATGGTAAGGTCTAGAGGCCACAACTGAGATCGGGGCCCCATTGGGCTAGGCAACGTACAAGCACATAGTAAGAGACAATTCCTGCCCTGAAGAGCTTACAATTTAAGTAGACAGGACAATAGGATGGTAGGAAAAAATAAGAGGTGCAGAGAGGTGACGTGACTTCATGCAGAGCTTGAGGATAGGATCCATGTCTCTATTTCTCAGTGTCTAATCCACTGACTATGCTGACTCCACTTCTATTACACTGACAGCTCTGCCCTCTCCCTGCCCCAGCCTTATTCTAGACTTGATCCAGCTCCCATTGAAGACAACAGAAAGACTCTTATAGACTTCTATGAGAACTGAAATGGAGACAAAGTCTTCTCTGGTTCCTTGAGTTGGGGTCTAAAATGCCAATAAATGCTTTCCTGTTAATTAAAGACCAGAAATAAAAGAAAAAACATTCCTGGGAGATAAAAACAGAAAGGAAAATCATATGAATGTAATATTTCATTTTTAAATTTGAGATCGATCGATCCATTAATTTAAGCTAAAATCTCAGGGCAGAACTTTGAGGAATGTGGATTCACACCTGAGCTTTGCAGCTGGTTCCTATCTGGATGTCTCTCTATTTTCACTGGAAGTGAAGGGAACATATTCACACTGCATTGTAGAGAAAATTAGCATTATTTCTCTAGGAAAAGTTCGGCCTGGTGTCTTCCTCTTTGATTCCTGCCCATCAGCTCAAAAGAAGGTGTACATTTTTAACGGTGAGAGTCATTAATCATTGGAACAATTTACCAAAGGGTTGTGATAGATTCTCCATCACTGGCAATTTTTAAATCAAGACTGGCTGCTTTTCAAAAAGATCTGCTCTAGGAATTATTTTGGAGAAGTTCTCTGGCCTGCGTTATAGAATCATAGACTTCATAGAGTTCCCTGCACTCATGTTATCGTATTATCTAGACCATCCCTGACAGGTGTTTGTCCAACCTGCTCTTAAAAATCTCCAATTACACATTCCACAACCACCCTGGGCAATTATACAAGAAGCCAAACTAGATGACCACAGTGACCTTCTGGCCTTAGAATCTATGAACCTATAAATTCAGCAGCAACAATGGGGCTGAATGAAGTCTTTCCACTACTTTCAGTCCTGTATCAGCTTCATGGCTTCACTCATCTTTAGATCTTTTTGTTCTATGCCATTTTTCACTGTATCTACCCAGAAGTCTTCCTCTGTTTCTGGTTCTTTGTGCTCTGCATGTATTGCCAGGTATGGGATCCTTTCTGGGTCCATTCTTGACATATGTCCAAGCCATTGCAATCATCTGTCCTGAATCTTCTGTGACAGCGATTTCTTGCCTTAGCCATTTTTGATCACTTCATTTTTTATGTTCTGTAGTCTTGAAATTCTCAGTATTCCTCTCAGCCAGCTCATTTCTGCAGTCGATACCTTTTGGTCACCGACTTTCCTAATATACCCACATAGCAGTATCGGCATGACAGTTGTCTTACACATGCTGATTTACAATTTTATCAAACTCTCATTTGCCTTCCAAATTTTTCTGAACACAGTAATAGCTCATCTGAGTCTTCTTTTTATATCATCTTCACATTTCCCATTCTTCAACACTTGTCCTCCAGAATACACAAATTGTTAAGTTCCTTGTTTCCAGCTTTGATCTTTACCTCTTCCTCTTGTCTTCCAATTACCAGAATGTTTGTCTTCTCCATGCTGATCTTCAGTCTGAATTTTCGGCTTTCCCAGTCTACCTTGTCAGTTATTCTCTGTAGACCCTCCTTGGTCAGTACCATCAGGTCAATGTCCTCTGGGAATTTAAGATTATTCACTGTCCTTCCAGTACCAAGATGAACAAAGCTGGTGATAGCATGCGTCCTTATCTCACTTCTACAGTCATCCTGAACCATTCCATCAGCTTTCTGTCTACCCTCACCACACTCATTGATCTTTTCTAGAGGTTTGATCAATTTCTCAAGGATACCATACATTCTCAAAACTTGCTGCAGCCCTTTCTGCCAGATGCTATCCAAAGCCTGTGTGAAGCCTGTAAAGTTGTTGTAGCAGGTTCAGTTGTATTCTGTGTACTTCTCCAATAAGTAGAAAAGTGATAGATAGAATAAGTGGAAAAGAGAAGATTGAGAGGGGACATGATAACAGTTTTCAAGTACATAAAAGGTTGTTACAAGGAGGAGGGAAAAGAATTGTTCTTAACCTCTGAGGATAGGACAAGAAGCAATGGGATTAAATTGCAGCAAGGGCGGTTTAGGTTGGACATTAGGAAAAACTTCCTGTCGGGGTAGTTAAGCACTGGAGTAAATTGCTTAGGGAGGTTGTGGAATCTCCATCATTGAGTATTTTTAAGAGCAGGTTAGAAAAACACCTGTCAGGGATGGTCTACATAATACTTAGTCCTGCCATGAGTGTAGGGGACTGGACTAGAAGACCTCTCAAGGTCCTTTCCAGTCTGATGATTCTATAATAGCTGTCTTATCACAAACAGCTAATCTATTGTGCTTTGTCCTAGTCTAAATCCAGCCTGTTCCTCTGCAGGTACTGCTTCCGTGTACCTCTTCATTCTCCTCTGCACATCTTGGTGAATGCTTTTCCTAGCACGCTCAATAAGCTAACTCTGTGGTTCTTGCACTCACTCATGTCTCCTTTTTTATAGATGGGTACTCGTATCATTTTCCCCAATTTGCGCAGCACTTGCTTGTGTTTGTTAATCTTCTTGAAGAGCTGGTGTATCACCATTACCATATGTTCCTCGCCTGCTTGCAGCAGCTCTGTGGCTTGGTTGTCACTCCCCGGCACCTTTTTCGTTTTCCAACTTTCTATCAAGATCTTGACTTCTACTAAGAACCCTGTCATCTGCTTACCCACATTTCTACTGGAAAGCTTCTCCATGACCCTTTCAACCCCACCTACTGTAAGTGGGTGCAACTCCCCCGGAACTCTCTAGGCCAAATCCACTGATGTCATCAATGGTGAGGTAAGCTGCTCATGACATGGGGAATAAATGGGCATTTGAGTAGAGTAATAGTAATGTAAGCTACATCTCTTTGGTGAGTGTGAATAACAATGTCCTCGCAAACCCGGGGACAGAAGGTGTGTGTGCGCAACAGGAAAATAATATAACAGAGGGTGTAAGATACAGTAGCCTCCCTGGCCCAGATCCACAAAGGTATTTAGGCTCCTAACTTCGACTGATTTCAGTGGAAGTTTGGAGATTATATACCTATACGGCTCTAAGCCCTTTACTGTAACCCGTGGGCTGGGCTACAAACAAGCTGGAGCAGAGATAACTAAAACAGGTGTAATTTGGTCCTTTAATTATTGTAGTGCAAGTCTGTGCATGCACATTTGTATTTTGAAAACAGCATGCTCAATACTGATATTACTTAAGGTGATTTTTTATCAACATGTGATAAATCAAAACAGGACACTTTTACTCTGAAATAGGAGGATCCCCACAAAGACATGCACTGCAATAACTAAAGATGTCAATTAAAACTGATTGTTGTTGGTTCCAGTTTGTGTGTAGACAAACCCTAGGTTTGCACCATCCCAAACAGGTCCCAGGCTCAGCTCATCCCTGTTGTAAGCAGGGGCAGCTCCCTTTGACTTAAAGAACAAATTTGGTCCCTACAGAATTCAGCTCAATGTAAAATCCGCTCATTTTGCGTGCACAAATCAATGCCAGTAACAGTGCATTGTCATTTACATCAGTTCACGGACCAGCTCACACCCTATCAGCTCATTTCTCCTTCTTACACCAGTGTAAATCAGGACTATCTCAACTGAAGTCAGTACTATGGTGTAGAATCAATGTAAGTGAGAGACAATTCAGGGCCATGTGTCATTTACACCAGCCCCTGTGTCATTGTTGCATTGAACTTTTTAAATCGACATCGGGGTTTTTTTGGACTAGTCACATTCAACCATATCTTCAATTTGACCCTCTAGGGCCTCTGAGCCTTCTCCACCACGTCCTTCTGGCCCAGCGAACACAAGGTGGGGTGTCCAAAAGTGCTTAAGTCCCATTTCCTCAAGAGAAACTAGGCACCGAACCTCAGATTGAAATCAGGAACCTAAATACCTTTGAGGATACGGGCTTGAGGGAACATCTACAGGGCAAAACAACCCCACAGCCCGTTAACCGACGTGGTGGACGTTGCTGGTCAGGCTGGAACTTGGGCTCTGACACCTGAGACTCGCTGCTGCAGGTTTTTGGTTTTGCCAGGCAAACGTATCCTACGTGACTTGGGACCTGTGAAAAGCCTCCTAGATGCAAGGCTTTGCTAGCAAGCGATGCGAGCCCAGGGGCTAACATTTGTGTTGTGGTCTGGGGCTGGCGTCCAGGGAGACAGCCACCACTGCAGGGTTCATTACAGACAGGCTGCTGATCAGCCTTCATGACTCTTCCAGCCTTGCTAGCAAGGCAAAGAGCACCAGATACAAGCAGTGCTGTGTAGCTGTATAGCCAATGTTACGGCCTCCGACGAGACTGGAGGTACTCTGCAAGAACGAGGCCGACTCCACGCTGAGAGTAATTGGTTTTTAATGAAGGATACCGTGACACACCCGCAATGGGGACTCTGCTCATTGCTGGGGGGCCACCTAAGGAACGCCTAGCGCCCTAGCCTGGTGGCCTGGTCAAGTCCCAAGCCAAACCACAACCTTATTATTATATCTAGCACAGCAGCAGCAGCAGCACAGCAGCAAAAGCAGCTACGCGCCTCCTCTGCCCGCCTCCGTGGCCCCGCCCCAGGGGCTTTCCAGCCATCTCAACCGGTCATGCTTGGTTAAGGCTGGTGCACTGTAACCTATAGTAACCGGAGCTGAGAAAGCGGACTCAGGGAAATGCCTAGCTAGGCCGTGACAACTTCTTCCGCAAATTCCTGCTCTCCTACAGCCAGGTACTGTCGATTGCAGCTGAGGACACATTGTCACACAGGGGACTGAGCCTTTTTGTCAGGCTCTCTGCTGCCCCCTAATAGCCACAACCAAGAATATGTTATGCCAACTCCTAAGCATTCACCACAATTTGTATGTGTCTCAACTATTTGGATGGATCACTTAGAATCATAGATTATTAGGGTTGGAAGGGACCTCAGGAGATCATCTAGATAACTTCCTGTTCTGTTCATTCTCTCCGAAGCACCTGGCATTGGCCACTGTCAGAAGACAGGATACTGGGCTAGACGGACCTTGGGTCTGACCCGTATGGCTGCTCTTATGTTCTTGTTTGTATTATATTTTTCATATTTTCTCAATGTTTCAGGCTGTTAAAGCAGGCACTGCATATGCAAGAGGAATTAAAGAAAATCACACCGGCATCTCTGCCTCTCATTTCTGCATAGAGCTTCTTACTAAACGATTTAAAAACATTATTTAAAACTTCATTTCTGAGAAACATTCCACAGCTCATTTCCCCTGCAGACCCAGACGCTGCGATCTCTATACACTGCCAGTGCGTGGCTCTGAAACGGGTGCTGTGACGTCACACCCCATATTCCTCATAGAAATATGGTTATGATACAAATATGGCATAACTAAGATATACTTTATGCAAGATGGGTCATGTGAGGTATCATTGGAAAGGTTATGATTTACTGAATATGTTTATGCAATTTGTATGCATGTATCATTTCTGTATCTGAAGTTAGGAATATTGACTATGTAACAATTACAACTGTGTGTGTACTTGGGGAAACACCCACCAGACAGTGAGCAATCAGACTTAATGGGTCATTAGAAAAAGACAGTGAGTCTTTGAAGATGTGGATCTCCCATCTGCCTGGAGGTCCGTCCTGTGGACATTGTAAATAAACCTGGTTTCATAGTTGCTTTGACACTGCAAGGTCAGGTGGTAGGATCACCTGATACAAAATACCACCTTGGACACTGCTGGCACTTTTGCTCTCGCCTGGAGTAAATCATTTTTAAGGCCAGGGAGGCGGTTAATCTGGACTCTCCTCTATTGCCTACCCAAGAAGAAAGACTGCTGAAAGTACCTGAATGGACAAAGGAAGTTACCTTAGGGGAAAGGCAGGGGCGAGTCCAACTGAGACCTGGGGTACAGTCTGTAAGAAGAAATAACTAGAACTCTAAGCTACAGACATGCTGTAACTTGCCTAAAATAACATTTAAGGTGAGAAATTACTTCTTGAAACCAGTGTCTTTAAGATCTTAAGCTTAGTATGAGTGTTTTGTTTTCTTTGCTCAGTAATCTGCTTTGTTCTGTTTGCTGTCCCTTAGAATCACTTAAAATCTGCCTTTTATGGTTAATATATTTGTTTTGTTTATTATTAAACCCTCTAACTGGAGGGCAAGAAGTTGTGCATCTCTCTCTTCACATTGAGGGAGAGGGCGAATTTTCATGTGCTTGCACTGTGCAGATCTTTCTATACAGCACAAGACAATATTATTTTGGATTTATTCCCCAAAAGGGGGGTGCACGTGAGTGCTGGGTGAATCCGCTCACACAGAGCTGACTTCAGTCTGTGTCTGCAGCGGGATGTGGCCCTACCTGTGTGTGCTGCAAGAGGCCGGAGAGCCTAATTCAGCAAAGCAGGGAAAGGGAATCCAGGCTGGTGGAGCAGGAGGGGCTCACTGAAACCCCAGTACATCAAGTGGCATCCCAAAAGGGGAGTCCAGCCCATCACAGGTGCAATGGATTATTATTTATCTTTTGTACTACTGTAGCGGAGAGGAAGACTGGACCAGTGGCTAAGATACTGACCTGAGACCTGGGTTCAAGTCTCCACTTTGCCACAGACTTCCTGTGTGACCTTGAGCAAGTCGCTTAGACTCTCTATGCCTCAGTTCCCATCTGTAAAATGGGCCTAACACTTGAGGTGGCTAGCAGTGTAGGTACCAAAGCCTAGGAGTCACCCCTACCCAGGAAACAGGAAATGCTGATGATTACAGCAGAGGTTGAACTGTGATCAAGGCCCCATTGTGTTGTACACTGCGTATTCACCAAGACAGCCACAATGTCAAAGAATTGACAATCTAAACATACGAGATAGATTATCCCAAGCACCTCTGGCCCTTGTATTATGGGAAAGGGTACACAGAACATCAGTCTGCCAGGCATTGTTTCATACAGCTTTATCGTAACCTGTCTTACTTGTCTCTTTCCAAAGAGAGACAGACGTTTTAATCTCTCCTCGTCCCAACCTCCTTCCCCATAACCCCATTACCTCTAATCATTTTCATTACCCTTCTCTGGATGTTTGCTTTATCACTGAAGTCTGGCTGGATGAAGCTGTAGTGAACTCATCCTTGTATCTCTTGCTGTTTGTTATGGTGACCTGGCATACTCTGCCTGCTGTACATTTATTTTAAACTCTTACTGCTCCAGCCAAGGCTTTGTAGATGAGCAAATCTGTGCATTTCGCTCTTTCCTTTTGTTGGCACTACAAGCTGTTCCTTTGTTCTTCATTTCCCTCACTCCCACAGTATCCCATTTGTTTCCAGATGGTGGAGGAGGCAGGTGAGATGTGTGCTGTGTGTCTGCAAGATCCAGTTCTTAAATCAGACAGTTCCAAACCCAGTGGCCTGAGTGGTTAGCCAATATTCAGGGCCTGGCAGGGTTGTTTCTGTTAGGAGGAGAAATCAGTGACGGGAGTCAGGTATTTCTTTGGGTGTAATCTTGTTTATTTACAAAGAACATACACCAAATCTTGCTTCCCTGAACACAGTTTAAAAACAACAGCAGGCAGTTTCCTTGCTCAGAAATCCCCAGGTTTGCCTCTCCAGCACCTTCTGTGCCCAAGAACCTCTGTCTCTCTGCTTCCTCTCAGGGTCCCACTACCTAGAGCCCTGCGCAGGACTATTTTTTTAATCCAGCTCCCATCCTGCCCTGCAATACCCACCCGCTCCCTCATTGTTTCTTTCATTTTGACCCCGCTCCCACCTGCAAAATCTTTAGATCCCACAAGAGACACAGATTCCCCCATGTTATTACAAAAATAAATAAGACCCACAATGGTCGGTTAATATTATATATATTATATATATATATATATATAAACAGAATTTAGACACAATTTTGACCACTAGAAGAAGAAAACAATTTTTGCTTAAACCATGTAAAAATATTTTTACTCGTTATAATAGACATCAAATCTCTTTCTATTGCTCGCTTAAATTTAAGTATTACAAAAAAGAAAAACTTGCTTTCCATTGCTGAAATTCTATTTATGACAAACTAACTAATGAGAGATTTAGTATTTTCCCGCAAATTACTGCAGTCTGATTTTTTTGAACCCCCAATCCCACCCTCAACAAAGGACATTTTATCTGCTTCCACTATTATGGGAACGAGTCCTGCAGGACACAGGTGCCAACTTTCCTTGGTGCCGGTGGGTGCTCGCACCCCCCCCCTCTGTCCCCAGTCCCACCCTGACTCCGACCCTTCCCTCCCCTTATTGGACCCCTCCCCAAATCCCTGCCCCAGCCCTGCCTCTTCTCCAAGCACACCACGTTCCTCCCTCCTTCCCCCTCCCTCCCAGCACTTGCTGCACAAAACAGCTGTTTCACGGTGCAAGTGCTGGGAGGGACGGGGGAGAAGCAGGACTCGACAATACACTCAGGAGAGGAGGCGGAGCAGAGGCAGAGGTGAGCTGGGGGGGGCGGGACAGGGAGCTGCCAGTGGGTGCAGAGCACCCACCAATTTTTCCCTGTGGGCGCTCCAGCCCCGGAGGATCCACGGAGTCAGCACCTATGCTGTGGGATCCCAGTCCCGCTGCAGGGCTCTACCACTCAGAACTGTTTCTCTAGGCTTTCGGCGTCTAACAACCACACAGCCTGCAAACCCAAACTCCTGCTCCCTGTGTTTGCCAAGTGGTGCTGTTAGGCACATGCAACCCATGCAACTGCAGGGGCCCCAAGGCAGCGAGGGGAGCTCCTGACATGGGTACTTGTCCCTGGTGACAAACACAGCTGTAGTGAAGCATACTACCTGTATGGATCCCTGAGCAAAATGGCATCCTCCATGCGAGGTCATGGTGTGCGGAGGACGCCATTTTGTAGAGCAAAATGGCATCCTCCATACAGGTCGGGGCCCCCACAGGACAAACACTATCACTGCGATGGAAAACCGATGTTAATCTACCTGGCAAAACTTTGCTCAGGCCCTGTCATGCAGCCTGGTGACTTGGGCAGTAGCCTCCATTGTTTCCAGCTGGCTCTACCACAACAGAGGGGCTTGATTGCTCCTTCACTGAGCCTGTAAGAAGGGTGCATGATACTCACAAGGGCTTTAACCAGCTCCATGATTGTTTTTGGCTCAAAGACTCACTTGATGGCAGCCATCCGCACCTTTCAGGATAACAGTGCTAACTGACTACAAAGTACAGGCCCATTTCTTTTCACAAAGGGTAAAATTCATCCCCTGTGCAAAGGCCCAGCCAGGCCTATTCACAACTTAATACACAAACCCTATATCCCAGTCAGCATGTGACATGTAAATGGGGCCTACCCTGTGATCTTAGGACAGGGGTTAAATTTATCCAGATTCAGCTTCTCACATAGCGCCGTTCGATTCAGTGGGACTAGCTGCAAGAGTGGAGATTATACATGATCAATCCTTTTACTGATCCAATCAAAGATATTACCTGACCCACCTTGTCTCTCTGTGAAAACTAAACGCATACAGAATGCTTATGGAAAATACAGAAAGCTGCCTCTGCATTGACACCAGGCTATCGCTAAGGGGGAAGCTGCCATTAATCAGTCTAATTAAACTACAGCCCTCGGGAAATTCCTTTGTGGTAGAATCCATTAGGCTCTGGAACACGCATGCTGCAACCCAAGGAATGAGCAACATATAATGTATCTTTTATGTCTGGAATGGCAGCCGGCCTTTCTAATAATAATAAAAGATCTGCTCAGTGACTTCACACCAGCCCTCCCAGAGATAAGGTATATACAGAAAATTCTATGACACATTCGTACTGTTTACCCTTGAAATGCCCATATCCTGCCTCAGTTTACTTAAACGTCATTTGGTCCTGTCTCTAAGATGCTGAGATATATTTACACAATGAGTCACATAAACTCTGCCATGTAAATAATAGCAAATTGGTTAATTCTTCCATGCACAATCTGCTCTGCAAACTATAGGGGAGATCTCTGGGGCGGATTAAAGAGGCCCAGGAAAAATTGGGATGGGAGTTTTAACCAAAGCTTCTGAGCCAAATTCGACCATGTGTAAGTTCAGTTAATATAAGTGGTTATAAGGGTGGCAGAATGTCAGACAAAGGGATTTGCATGTTAGCATCCAAAGTAGAATTTTGTCCCACAGGAATAAAGTTGCTATCTGTATTTCAGAGGAAATCAGTTGGGTAATTTTGCTCTGCAGCTTTGGAAACCCAAATCGCAACAAATTAATACCAGACTTGGAAAAGTGAAACTGACTATAAACAGGATTCAAAATTGACCAGCCTGACTTCAGAAAGTGAAATGCACACAGCAAACAAACAATGTAAATGGTGAAAACTAGATTGGATTGTTAAAGTCATTTCAGGTTCAAATATCAAAGGTCTGATTAGTATCAGAGGTAAGGGATTCAAATAGACTGTGCTACTTTCATGGAGAGATTGTCCCTCTGAAAATTCATAGAAGTGGAACCAGTATTAAATATTTCAAAGTGGATACTAAATACTCAATAAATGGCTCTTTGGTATCAATAAAAATAATTCTATGGAAGGATAAATGCACATAGTGCTGTGCATACACAGTCCCAGAGAGCTTATAGCTTAACACAGACAAGACAAACACAGGGTAAGGCACAAGACAAGACATGGGACTGCAGCACATGGAAAAGAGTGAGAGGTGAGTGGTCCCCAAATTTTCAGTGTTGCCCCCTGCCTCCCTTACCTGTAATGGAATCTGTCCATGCCCCCTCAGGAGCCGCGGTCGGGAGCCAGGGCCGGGAGCAGGGACCAGAGCTGCAGCCTTGAGCCGGGGTTGGGAGCAGAGCTGCAGCCCGGAGCTCGGCCACAGTGGGGGCTGGAAGGGGTGGGACCGGAGCTGTGGCTGAGGCCGGAAGCAGGAGTACAGCTGGGGACACAGTGGGGCTGGGTGGCGCTCCCTCCCCGCCCCCCCATGAGGGCTGAGCCGGGCCCCACTGTTCCCCCCAAAACGTTCCTCCACACCCCCGAGAGGGACATGCCCTACAGTTTGGGGCCCACTGCTGTAGAGTGCAAAGAAGTTATTTAGGTAGGGCCTCACTCAAAGCCCCTCCAAGTCAGTGGGAGTCTCACCCTTGATTTCAGTGGGCTTCAGACCAGGCATATTTCTGGTGGCCCTAGAATTAAGTCACGGTGACAAACAAAAAGAGCTTCGTTTACATTGGGAGGGATGTTTGAAAACCCCACTCGTTTGGCTCGGTTTCAGACATGGCTCCACAGTGATTGCCGTGCACTCCAATGGAGAAATACACCTCTGTGCAGAGAGCCACAAAAAGACACCATGTAAGTCCCACTTAAGCCCTATAGTGAATGCTGAACATGGGTTTAAGTGGCACATGGACCTTTTGCTGCACAGGGGTGAATTTCACCCTGCATCTAGAAAGAGAAGGACGATATTTATGTGAGCGGAGAAATGCAGGAATGGCCAGCACCCTGCGGGGAAACTTTGAACTAAGGGGGGGCAGGGGAAGCATTAACAATATTTCAGGTTGACAAGGGTTCAGCTGGAAGCCCTTGACATATTGAAAAGGGATTTGTAGCTGAAGGTGGAGCCAAGGGTAGATCTTCCCTTGGGGAGCAGTTGGGGAATGAACGTAATTGCCACAAACGTTTAAAAAATATAGATCTATCTTTTCCTTCACAAGCAAAAGGGACCAGCTAGGGGAGGGGAAAGTGTTAGGAAGCAGAAGAATAAACACTGGGGTGTTGCAAAGCAGAGATAAATCCACCTCCAATGAGAAAGGGAAACAAGATTGGAAACTTTCTAAATCCCAAATGCACTGACGGAATGCATCTTACTACAAGGGGAGGTGCTGGCGAGTGGATCAATGGGAAAACACTGGAAACCGTAGTATTAATCTCTCCTAATTACGCCACCGAGCTGTTCAGAATTTCCTGTAACCTGATTTTGCATGGAGTGGGGGGATGGGGAAGAGAAATGCACTGAAATTGTAATTATAATCTCTTCAGTGGAGTTTTCCTGGTAAATTAGACTCCAGGCACATTGTTATGATTGTAGAACAGTAGCTGCTAGAGGCCCCAGCTGAGATGACAGCCTCCCTTGTCCTGGGTAGTGTACAAAGACAGTCCCTGCCCCAAAGAGCTTACAGCTGAAATCAACAAAGAGTGGAAGGGGCAATAGAGGCACAGAGAGGGATAAAATGACTTGCACAAGGTCACATGGCCAGTCAGCAGTGTTGCCAATCTCAAAGGCTCAGAAATCATGAGTCAGGCCCAGACAAATCATGAGATTTAAAAAAAACAAACAAAAAAACCTAATGATTTTTGGGACAAAGATTATATTGTGGTTCTTTGGTCTGTCTTTTTTTTTTTTTTTAACTCCTCTGCCCATCCCCAGTGTGTGGGTGTGACAATTAGCATCACCCACTCGCCCAAATTAATTGGCTATGGTGGTTTTGGCCCCCTGCTCCAGGAACTCCCCAACATCTGTCCATCCCTTGCTGAGCAATTAACTCTGTCCCCCTTCCCCATCATCCTGCCCCCGCCCACTGCCGCCGCCCTTCCGCTCATTTCTGCTTCTCCTACAGCTCCCGAGGTTCTTCAATCCCCTCCTCTCTGGCGAGATCGGTGGCAGCTCTTGACTATGGAAGGGGAGAGAGATCTGCTCTGGTGGGCTGCTCTTCTCCAGGAGGTGGGGCAGTGAGGCAGACAGCCAATCTGGCGGGTGGGGAGGGGGTGGGTTCCACTCAAGCAGAGCTAAAATTTGCAAGGGGGCTGGAACTTCTCATGTCAAAGCCAGACTGGCTCCAGCTCAGCCAAAATATCAGAATGTGCAGATAGCTACTGGTGCCATGGTGTGAATGCCCTGACTGGAAATAAGATGTACAGTGCCGGTAATTAACCATGGGAACAATTTACCAAGGGTGATGGTGAATTCTCCATTGCTGCCAATTTTTAAATCAAGACTGGATGCTTTAGAAAAACATTTGCCCTAGAAGTTATTTGGGGGAAATTCTGTGGAAGGGCTTGGCAACCTTTCAGAAGTGTTGTGCCGAGTCTTCATTTATTCACTCTAATTTAAGGTTTTGCGAGCCAGTAATACATTTTAATGTTTTTAGAAGGTCTCTCACTATAAGTCTATATTATATAACTAAACTATTGTTTTATGTAAAGTAAACAAGGATTTTAATATGTTTAAGAAGCATCATTTAAAAGTAAATTAAAATGCAGATCTTATCAGTTTAATGTAGTGGTTCTTAACCTGGGGTTCATGGAGCGAGATGCCCTTTCTGGGGGTGCGAGACATGCGAGATTTTTTTAGAAGCTGGGGGCAGCTGCAGAGCACTGGGCCCAGGCCAGGTGCAGAGCCCCGGGCTGGCTGCCAGTACCCCAGGCCGGCAGTGGGCTGAGCGGAGCCGGGGGCCGAGACCCTGGCTGGCAGGGGGCCGGGCGGCTAGAACCCCAGACGAGCAGTGAGGTGAGCGGGGCTGGCTGCCAGTACCCCAGGCCGGCAGTGGGCTGAGCGGAGCTGGGGGCCGAGACCCCGGCTGCCAAGGGGCCAGTGGCAGGAACCCTAGACTGCCAGTGGGCTGAGCAGCGTGGCAGACAGAACCCCAAACCAAAGTGGCTCACCTGCTGCCAGTCTGGGGTTCTGCTGGCTCCTGCCAGCTGGGGTCCCGGCCGCTGGCCCCGCTCAGCCCACTGCCGGCCGGGGGTTCCGTTCTCCCAGGCTGGCAGTGGGCTGAGCAGGGCTGGCAGCCGGAACCCCGGCTGGCAGCAGCGTGCCAGTAAAAATTGGCATGCGTGCCGCCTGTTGCCGTCCCCTGTTCTATGGCCTCTCCTACAGGAGGTCAGACCAGATGATCACAGTGGTCCCTTCTGGCCTTGGAATCTCTGACTGGAAGGTGACCCTGCCTTCTATGGGAGAGGCAGCGTGGCCTAGCAAATTGGGCCCTGGCTTGGGAGTCAGGAGACCTGGAATCTAGTCACTGACGCAGTGCTACCAAGCGTGATGACTTCTTTGTTCATGAGCACTATAATCGTATGCATACAAGGGATAAAGAACAGGGAAAAGAAAATAGGTGAAGTGGTTGTTAGAGTTTGGCATCAGAAAATTATGGAAGGAAGCATTAAGTAGAAACACCAGTGCAGCACTGTTGGTGCCAAGCATTTAAAATCGTGAGATTAGAATAAACGTTGGATTCTTTTGAGATGTTGTCTTGTTTTCAAGTCTTTAGCTTTCAAGATTTTCTCCACAACCTTGAGGGCTAAAGACTTACTTCTTGGGGTGGGGGGAGGAGGGGGGTTAAGTGAAAGCTGAGATTCTCACTTATTCACATGACTCCAGGAGCTGGGGCTTTAAGAAAAACACCAAATATCACAAGATTTGCAATCAAATCTTGCACTGGCAACACTGCTCATGAGTTTTGCTGGAATGGCAGCTTCAGGGAGCGAACTCCACAGAGCAGGACAGGCAGTGACAATGTTACCTTATTTCCTTAGCCCCACAAAGTATTATTTTAATTAAGCCAAAGCAACAGGCCCTGATCAGGAGCCAGGACCCCATTGTGCTAGGTGCTGCACACAGGTAACAAAAAGACAGCTCCTGTCCAAAAAAGCATCCATATGAGAACAATAACGGGCGCCTATGCCTTAACCCTGACCCGGAAGGACCACACCTGGGAGTGCACCACCTCCAGAGTGCATCTCGCTATTAACCCTAAAACTGCCAATGGTGCAACTCAGTGGCATTCAATTTGTGAGGTGGATCCCTGGACTGAACCCATCAAACACATGTAACATAGATCATCAAGCTACCTTCAGCGGGTATAAACGTCCAGTCACCACCAACCTGGCATGAATTTGACCTGGCAGCCTGGAGGGAACAGCTCAATCAATCCACTGAGTTACCCAGTGTCCATGGCCACAAAGACAATGAGCTCTCAGCTGCCCACACTGGGGTTTCACTAGAAATGAGGATAAGTAGGGGAGGAAGCAATGTTCTCTGATGAGGGGCGATTCTCTATGTGTTTCTCTTGGGCATGCCTCAGGAAAAGCCAGCTTTGCCTTAGTAAGCAGGTTACTTCATGGAAATCTCTCAGTTCAAATCTTATTGACCTCTTCTACACTCTCTCCTAGGGATTCTAACAGGGGATTCTCAAAGGCACAAATGGCACATGCACACACCCCTAAATGCCTTCGATTTTTCAGTGGGAAGCATCTAGAAACCCCACACAAACCACGGGCACCAGTGCGCTAGGGATTGTGCAAACACACAGTAATTGACCATCTCTGCTCCGCAGAGCTTACCATTTAAATAGACAAGACACATGGGGAAACAGAGGCCCAGAGAGGGGAAAGTGACTTGCCAAAGGTCTCACAGTAGGTCAGTGGCAGAGCCGGGAATAGACGCCAGGTCTCTGGAAGCCCAGCCTGGTGCCCTATTGGCTGGCTCAGCCTGCCCCTTAGACAGTGCTGATCAAAAGACACAGTCCCTGCCCCTAAGATTCTTTGAACAGTTGAATTTTGGACAATGGCCAAACCACAGGGTGGGGACTGGGGAGGCAAGACGGGGGGTTGAACAATAAGATGCTGCTGCTACTCAGCTAAAGTTAGTGCACAACAAGGTGCAGCAGGGTTAGTTTTATTTAACGACATGTAAAGCCATCAATGACCAGGCCTGAATCCCTGCTCACTTTCACCCGGGTGAATCAGGAGTAATTCCACTGGAATCAGGTGTACACAAGTGGAGAACCATGAGCCAGCCCTCAGCTGGTGTGTGAATCCACATAACCCCACTGGACGTCAACAGAGCCTGGCCAGTTTTCACCAGCCGATGTCTTTGTCGACTCACTCCCTGTGGTGTGGTGGTAATGCCATTTGTCCCTTCGAAAATCCACCTCATAGAACCTAGCTCCATAGATCTCTTGTTATATAGGGAGCCGTTGTTCTTCTCTAACAATAGGCATTTATTAGGGAGAAAACAACAAGCAACAACCAAAACAAAATGGTCAGATGACACATTTAGACTAGGACTCGGGAGACCTGGATTCTAGCCCCAGCTTTGCCACTGACCTGCGGTGTACCTTTGGGCCAATCGCTTCGCTTCTCTGTGCCTCTATTTCCCCTCTCACCCTTTGTCTTGTCTGTTTAGATTAGAAGTTCTTCAGAGCTGGGGCAGGTCACAATACAAATACTAGACTCTAGTGCTAGCACAGCCAGGAATCTATCTTCTTTGGGACCGAGAAGGCTTGGGGGAGGGAGGAAATTGTTGGTGCTTAATAATAAATAAGAAGTAGGAGTAAAAGTTCACACAAAAAATCCACACACCCCTGCTTTAAAATAAAGAAATATAATAAAAAACCTCCATAAAATTCCCCCTTCCCCAGCACGGCACATGGGAGTCACACATGACAGAGACACAGCGCTGTTCAGATTGCTGATTAATGAGGTACTTACTGGGTGACTGCTTCGGACAATGTGCAGGAACAGCTAATAGAGTGAGCAGCCCCGACCCACGGGCCTGAGACCAGGCAGAACAAAAAACACAGGTTGCTTTATTAAATTATCGAGATTGAAACTCCTCTGCTGCATCAGGTTCTTGTTTTAAACAGACCCCCCGGCTTTAAGGATTAAGGGGGAAGTGGTCTCTTTTTCCCAGGCCTGGTTTCTGCTTTTCAGCTGCAACTAGTTCATTCCCCATCCATTCCCAGCAACTCAATCTACAGCAGAGGGAACTATGGCCATTGAGGGATATGTGTTGTTTAGGTTGCAGGCAAGGACAGTAACTATGAATCATTAGCCCTCCGGTGCAGGGACTCCTTTCATTCTGTGTTTGTACAATGGACTGGGGCTCCTCGGTGCTGTGGCAATACCAATAATATGAACCACAGGGTGGACCTGAGCAAAAGGGAAATTAAGACTGACTATTAGGAAAAACGAAAGGCTGTGTGAGCATGAGGCCAGAACTATTAAGCTTATGACCAATGTTACCTATCCTTATGTGCCAATAGATGGCGCTCTTTGTATGAACGAATGCCCCCGCAGACACCATTATGTAAGTCCAACACCGTGGTTCTAAACCCGGGGTACACAGAGGTCTTCCGGGGGGCACATCAACTCATCTACATATTTGCCTAATTTTACCACAGGCTACACAAAAAGCACTAGCGAAGTCAGTAGAAACTAAAAGTTCATACAATGACTTGTTTATCCTGCTCTACATATTATATCAGTGTTTCTCAGCCTGAGGGTGGCGACCCCCAGGAGGGTCACGGGATGGGTTTATGGGGGTCACAAATGCAGAGCCGGCATTAGGGGGTGGCAAGCAGGGGCTCCGCAAAGCTAGAAACATGCTGAAGCCAAAACCCAAGCCTGGCCGCCCAGGGTTCAAACAAACCGAAGCCCGAGCCTCACCGCCTGGGGCTGAAATCAGACTCCTGTAAAGGGGACAGTTGTCTAAAAAGGTTGAGAGCCACTGTTATAACACCTTCCTTCTCGAGAGTGGGTTTCCACAGAACAGGGTTAAATCACACAGGGCCTGATAAAAAGGCCACTGAAGTCACCGGGAGTCTTTACCCAGCAGGGACAGCAAATTCAGCTAAGAAATTTGTTCTTACATTATGGGAGAGCTGGCAACATTGTGATTAACATGGACTTTAGTGGCGCTAGGATCATGAGTTCACTAGTCTTATGATAGGGAAAAATTATAGCAAAGAGTTCATTGCAGAGGTGCCCCATGCCAATAGTGTTTACACAGGGGAAGTGGTGTTATAAGGAGGATCACACGAAACATCATATTTCTCTGAAATAGGTTTAAGCTGCCTGGGGCCCAATTCAGCCAAAGAAACATCTGCCTCCCGACCCAGTGGAAGGTCCCTATAAATCAGCGTGCATGGAGGTGAAACCGGACAGCACTTAATGTTTGTTTGCAGACACGAGTCCTTCATTTGCAAACACCTCATCAGCTAGAATCCGTCAGATAAAATATAGGCCTCTGACTTGGAGCTGATTGGAAACATTCTCTCCCCACGCCAGCCCCCTGTAGAAGACATGGAAAACTGCAAACCTAAGATCATGCATAGCTACAAAATTATCGCCATCCATCATGTCCAATCAGCTCCGGGAGAAATCCCAACTGGATGAGGAATTCTGCAGCATAACAATGGGCGATTAGATCTTTCTCAAAGCCATGCTGTCATGAGGGCCCTCCTGTCCCTTCGGGGCTGCCATGTGATACTTTCATTCCGCTTTGCAGAAAGCTAGAGGGGCCAAAAGGATCCAAGTGACAGGACAGAGCATAACACGCAAGTCATAAAGGGACCTCTTGTATGGATAAATGTGTGATGCAGCCCTTGTGCAGCTGGCAACAGCCACAACCACCGTGCTGTATCTACAGGCACAAACAAGCCAACCAGGCCTTCCTATTTAACTTCAATTACTTTAATTGGGATCAGAACAACAAGAAGGAAAGTAACGGCAAATATGAATCAAGTTAGCATGGTGTGAGTGTCCCTTATTTGCAAACTATGGTCAGCCCTAGTTCATCTTTGGGTTCCCACTTCCACCCCATCTGCAATAGACAAGAATTGTAAATGCCACCCTATGGAATTTTCCAAATCTTAAAGGTGCAGTATGCACACTCAGTCCCTATAGCTCTTAAAGGGCCAAGCACTATATTATATACCTTTCACACTCCATCCTAGGGAGCCAGGCAGGGCCGGATTTAGAGGCAGGCGACTCAGGCGACTGCCTGGGGTGCCGGGCTGGGGTTGGGGGGGCACGTGACAGGCTTGGGGTGCTGTTGTTGTTGTTAAGCGACAAAAGGGAATATAGAATGTTTGAAGTAACATGTTTCAGGTATTCTGTAGGTGGATTCATTTTTCACTAACTTCCTAGAATGTTCTGGGCCTTTGTAGAATCTTGTGGAACCTTCCAGAGCTACATTTTCCTCAAACCTCCTGGAATGTTGTCAGCCAGGCCTTCGCGGGTATACATAAGAGGTGCAGCCTCGCCAGTCAGTCAGTGAGAGATAAGAATGGGAACTGAAGTGAAATGAGAGCCCAGCTGCGATACTGTGAACCGTGTTTTATTGTGTAATTGTGAAAGTGTACTTGTGTTTTACAGCTTGCGGAGTGTAAGTAATGACTAATAAAGGACATATTAAAGGAGACACCAGAGATATCTATCGAACCCCTATCTCTGCAACAATATAAAAGAAATAGTTACTTCTTTTGCCATGCTTCACACATAATGTTTGATGATTTTCTAAGACTGCGGAACATAGTATTAGGGAGTGCAAAAGTCTATCTGCGGCACTATTTAATACTGCTCCACCCAATGTTGGTGCACAGTTCAATTTCCTGATGTTTGTTAGTACATTTCAGTTATTCTTAAAATTAAGAAGTTTTTATAAGCTTAGAGGAAACGATTTTTTTAAAATTTGATTTGCTTATATATGGCATGAATAAATACATATTTGCAGATTCTAGCATGCACATTTATCATCTTATATGACAGGGATAAATCATGCATGCAAATTGCACATCAAAGCTGTGAAATGGGCTAAAATGTAATAAAAAATAAGGTATTCAAACGTTTAATAAATGGAGGGTGGGGTACCAAAGATGTTCCTTGCCTTGGGTACCATTTGGTCTAGGGCTGGCCCTGGAGCCAGATCCAGACTAACTGAGCTAAAGAAGCTGCTGGCAGCTGTTTAACAGTCTTTTAACAGGGAAGTCTTTTTTTAAATTGTGCTCTGAACCTGGGGGAAAAAAACAAAATCCACTAAATCTTCCACTAATGGCCTCTACTGAGGCCGGCTGCAGCAAGAAACACGACACCTGTAAAACCCACCTCCAAGGCAGCATCCACAATGTTCTTCCCCACCCATGAAGTCCCTACACTCAACATCCCCCCCACACCATATTTCAAATATTTACATTAGGGGAAAAGCAGCCTCTTTTTGTTCTGTCTTTCATGGACACACTATCTTGGGAAAGCATGAGGGGAATACTATACAGTACACTAAGCTACAGCCCCAGCACAAGAGAGATTGTAGGGTTAAGCAGGGACCATGTGGGCCACCTTGTCCATTGGTTCTCAACCTTTCCAGACTATAGTGCCCCTTTCAGGAGTCTGATTTGTCTTGCCTACCCTCCAAGTTTCACCTCACTTAAAAACCTACTTGCTTACAAAATCAGACATAAAAATACAAAAGTGTCACAGCCACACTGTTCCTGAAAAAAATGCTGACATTCTCCTTTGTACCATTTCATTATAAAATAAATCAACGGAAATATAAATTTGGTACTTACATTGCAGTGTATAGTACACAGAGCAGTATAAACCAGTCATTGTCTGTATGAAATTTTAGTTTGTACTGACTTCGCTAGTGCTTTTTACGTATCCTGTTGTAAAATTAGGCACATACCTAGAGGAGTTGATGTACCCCCCTGGAAGACCTCTGCGTACCCTCAGGGGGTTGCATATCTTTGGTTGAGAACCACTGATCTAGTCTAACCCACTGCCAAGATGCAGGATCTGTTGTGTCTAAACCATCCAGGACAGATGGCTCCAGCCTCTTTTTGAAAACCTCCAGTGAAGGCGCTTCCACGACCTCCCTAGATGTCTGTTCCATTGTCCTACTGTTCTTACCATTAGGAGGTTTTTCCTGAGATTTAATCTAAATCCTCTGTGCTGTAGTTGGAACCCACTGCCTCTTGTCTGCCCTCTGTGGCAAGAGAGAACAACTTGACTCATCTTTTTTATGGCAGCCTATCAAGTATTTGAACACTGCTATCATGCCGCCCGTTAATCTCTTCTTTTCCAAACTAAACACACCCAATTCCTTCAGCCTTTACTCGTATAGCTTGTATTCCATCCCTTTGATCCTCTGTCACTTGCCTCTGAATCCTTTCCAGTTTCTCCACGCCCTTTCTGTACATCAGTGACCAAAATTGGACACAGTGCCCCAGCTGAGGCCTAACCAGCGCTGAAAGGAGCAGTACTACCACCTCCTGTGACTGAGGAGGGGGAAGTTTAGACAGCTGATAGCAGAGCAAAATGCAGCCCGAGATCCATTCTGAGATTCTTTGTCAGGATATAGCCTGACCCCTGACCCTTGCTGCTATAGCGACAACAGTTTAGGAGACTTCCTGATAGGTTTTGTTGGCTGCAGATAAAAGGATAAGACTCGCTGAATATCGAGGGAATAGCGCCTCCTTTCTTCCAATGAGGCGTGTGGTTTTGGGAAGAACAAAGATAAATGAATTGACTGCTTCAGGTGAAACTCAGAGGCTACTTTGGGGGTGAATTTAAGATCCAAATGTCATGAAATCTTGTCCTTATAGAATATAGTGTAAGGAGGATCAACGTCCCAAGCTCACCAACCTTCCCAGCTGAGGTGATGGCAACCAGGAATGCAACCTTCATGGATAGGAGAGACATGGAGCTAATAGTTCAAAAGGAGCCTTAGTGAGTACTGAGAGAACAAGGTTCAAGTCCCATTGAGGAGTTGGCTTTTTTATAGGCAGAAAAAGTTCTGATCAGGCCTTTCCAAAATCTGGTATTCAGTGGGTATGCGAAGACCAGGTACCCTGTGAAGGTGGATGGTATGCACTGACTGCTGCCCTGTGGATCCATAAGGAGATGATGGACAAACCTGCTGTCTATAAGGAAAGAATATAGCCAAGAATGAAAGAAATATCTGCAGCTTCTGGGGATATACATCTTTGATGCACCCACACAGAAAAATGCTTCCACTTGGCTAGGTAACATTTTCAAGTGGCGCCTCTTCCTACTATTAGAAAGGATGTTCTGTACAACTTCAGAACATGATCACTCAAAGGACGATGCCCATTCAAAACCTGGCCCTGAGATTAAGCAGCCATTGGTTGGGATGCCTGACTTTGCAATTCCCCTGGGTCAGGAGATTGGGAATTGTTGGAATAATGATCTGTGCCTGAGACAACATGAGGAGGAGATATGGGAACCAAAATTGTTTGGGCCAGTAAGAAAGACTCAAGCCCTGTCCTGCCAAATCTTGCACAAACCTCAAGGCAGGAGTGGCAGTGGAGGGAAGGCATAGCCCAGATGGTCTGACCATGGAAGGAGTAGAGTGTTGCCTGTAACAGTGTTCCTGAGGAGTGTTGCTCCTCAGGAACAGGATATTTTGCATTTCCTGTTTGTGTGGGAGGCAAACAGGTCCTTGGTTGCAGTTCCCCATCAAGTGAAACTATTGTTCACCACCGAGTCACGTAGCTCCCACTGATGATGAACAGCAAAGTGTCTCCTGAGAGAGTGCTAGCACATTCTGGTTTCCTGGCAAGTAGACTGCCGACTGGGAGATCTGATTACCAATACACCAGTTCCACAGACTAACCGCTTCTGCACACAGGGAGGCGGATCTTGAACCTCCCTGTTTGTTGATGTAAAAGACGGCTGTGATGTTGTCTGACGTTATGAGGGCATGGTGCCATTGAACGAATGGGGGAAAGACTTCACAAGCCCTTTGAACCATTTGCAGCTCTAGAACACTGATGTGCATCCTGGACTCCCGAGATGTCCAGGTGCCTTATGCTATATGGTTGTCCAAGTGGGCTCCCCAACCCAACAGGGATGTGTGAGTAATGATCATTCTGTCCAGTGCAGAAGCACGGAAGGGAACACCGACACATACCCAGTGTGGGGTTTTCCATCATAACAGAGAAAACATTACTTTGGTGGGAACAGTCCCTATGGTGCTCATGGACTGTTGGTTTGGCAAGTACATAGTTTGGAGCCACATTTGTATGCAATGAAGATGGAGTCTTGCCAATGGCATTATATAAGTGCATAAGGCCATATATCTTAGGAGAAGGAGACAGCTCTTGACAGGCACTCAGGGGTTGCTAATGACCTGATATATAATATCGTTCATAGCCTGAAACCTGTCCCTCATCAGGTAAGTCCTTACCAGGACTGAATTTAAGGGCAGTCTGAAGAAGTCCAACATCTGTAGAGATGAGGATGGATTTTTCAGTGTTTACACACAAAGAGGAGAGGAGATGCAGCATTGTTGAAGTCGATGGCATGACTTGGTGACTTTTCCAGGAATGGAATTATGGATGCCAACATGACCATGCAAAACCTGAGTTTGTGAATAAAGCAGTTGGGATGCCGGAGGTGGTTTATGAGTCTCCAACCGCCCTTCTTTTTGAGTACAAAGAAGTACGTTGAATGAAAACTCATCCCTTGTTACTCAAGAGAAACACACACTATCAAGTGAGGTTCCACCGGGATCTGTTCTGGGTCCAGTGTTATTTAACATCTTTATTAATGACCTGAATGTAGGACTAGACAGCACATGGATCAAACTTGCAGATGATGCATAGCTTGGGGTGGGAATTGACAACACTTTGGAGGATAGAGCTAAAATTCAGAGAGATTTTGATAAATTGGAGAACTGGGCTATAGAGAACAAAATGAAATTCAACAAAAGACTAATGTAAGGTGTTAAACTTATGGAGGAAAAACCAAAGGCACAAATATAGAAAGGGGGTAACTGGCTTGGCAGCAACACCACTGAGAAAGCTCTCCATCTGTCTTGATGGATTTAGACACAACAAATCCTGCATCTTGGCAGAGAGTTAGACCCTTGCAGTCCCGTCTAACCCTATGATTCTATCACTCCTCATTATAAGAGAGATTCCACTTCTTACCTAAGAACATTCTCGCAAGAGTGCCCCTCCCACCCGAGAGAGGGTGTAGAAAGGGATTTTGGAGAGGGCAGGGACGTAAACTCTATCATATAGCCAGAATGGTTGATGCTTATTACTTTCCAAGTGTTGACAAAGAGTTCTAGACGACCCCCAAAGGGTGCCTGGGAGTCGGGAGGTGTTGGACTTAGTGTTTTACAGCTCTCAAGCTCCTGTCCAAAATAACGTTTAGCCAAGGGCTGGGGTTAGGATGAGGAACCTGCTGTGGAAAGGATGGCGAAGAAGGTCTTTTGAAACCTCTGCTTCTTATGGGTGGCTCATAAGATCTCTGGTGGAAGAACTGTTGAGTCATCAATCTAGGCTTGCATGATTGCTGGTGGAATTTTCTCTTTGGGGCAGATATATATATTCTCAGGGAGCAGATGGTGGCCCTGGAATCCTTAAAGTGTGTAAGGACTTCTCCATCTTCTAATTAACTAGATGAGTCTCATCAAAGGGCGGTTCCCCTGTGGTGCCCTTGACTTCCCTGGGAAATCCCAAAGCATGGAGCCATGACTCCCTGCATATTATGATGGCAGTAGCCATTGCCCTGGAAGATGCATCAGCCACATCTACCGCTGATTAGAGAGTGGTCCTGGCTACCATTTTGCCTTCCTTTATGAAAGCCTGGAAACGAGCTCTGTCTTGCTGTGGGAGGCTGTCGGTAAAGTCCATTAATTTGAATAGTTCAGGAAGTTGTACTTAGCCATTAGTGCTTGGTGCTCGACTATCCTGAACTGGAGGCTAGAGGAAGAAAAGACCGTCTTTCCCAAAACATTGAGATGCTTGCCCTCCTTATCAGTCAGGGTGGGGCAGGGGTGTTATTGCCTAGATCTGTCCCCAGCAGTCTAGACCACTGAAGAGTTAGGAGCAGGGTGAGAGAACAGAAATTCCTCCCTTTTAGCTAGGACATGTTACTATTTCTTTGCCCTTTTTGGGGTAAGGGGCAGGTACCCGGGGTATGCGAGACCACTCTAGCTGGCTCCTGGATGACTTTGTTAACAGGGAGCACTATTCGACTGGAATCAGAGGACTGGAGGATGTCCTGGAGCTTGTGTTGAGGATCCTGAACCTCCTCAAGAGAAATCTGCAGTTCTCCTGCAAGTCTGTGAAGGAGTTTCCTGGAATTGCTTCTAGTCATGAAGGAGGAAGGACACTCTGTCTCCAGATGAGGTGGTGATTCCAATCTTGTCAGTTGTGGTGGAACCACCAGATCCAATGCTTTCTCCTTCTCTTCAGTAGGATCCAAGGCAGCTCTGGGTTGTCCTCTCAGGGAGAAGGGAAGAGGAGACTCCCAAACAGACCAAAACTGATTCTGTGGGATGGTACTGGTCCCACAGCCCAGTATAGCCCATAAGATGGGTCGAATGGGGGTTGCGAAGATCCCCATGGCATGGTGTACCAATGACTCTGAGGCAAGCAAAGAGGTGGAGGTTGGTCCTAAGCTGATGCAGGTCTTCTGACCAGGAAGGTGGGTCTTGAGGAGGGAATGGTTCATCAGTCAGTTTAGAATATTTCCAGATGAGATGAAAGCCAATTCTGGTTTCAATGGTGGTACCAAAAGTGCCACTGGAGGGAAATCATAGCCCAAAGATGGAATAAGAGACAGTCTCCTTCCAAAGGCCGCCTTCCCTGGTGGAGTTATGACCTCTCTCATGAGAGAGACCCTATGGAGTGGGAGACTTGGCATCTGAGAGAGCAAAGATGTCCTCATGAGGAGCATAGGTCTCAGCTCTTCCCGGGATGAGAGGGGTCCTGTCCACCTGAATCACCGGCACTGCAGTAAAGAAACAGCTGTTGAAGACAAAGATGGTACTATGGGTAACTGATGCTCTTGGTGATTGGTCTTGGTCAGTGCTGATGGTTCCTGGGTTCCGTGTTGGGAAGGTACCGGAGGCATCAGTGGCACTAGATCACAAACCAGGGCCTATGGAGCCCTAGACTCGTGAGCTTTCTTGTCATGCCTTTGAGGCTTAGGATGTCCTAAGTTCTCTTGGGCTGAATCCGACTGCTTCCAAGTAGATTTGGAGGAAGCCTTAGCCTTATGATTCAAAGACTACTTCCTCCTCTCCCGACAAGACCCTGCTAAGGGATCTATGGGGTAGACACCTTCGCTCCTGATTTGGACCTCAGAGCAGGGGACACAGTCCCTTGCTGAGTCAGGCTGATGTACGGGTGAGGGGGAAGTCCCCCAGCCTGTGTCCAACCAGGGCCTCATGACTGTTTCCATTAGGCGCTTCCTAAGGTGAGGTTCCCACCCTTCCTGGCAACAGATGAGGAACAAATGGCACATACTGCACCTTGCCCCAATATGGGCTTCCCTTGGGCAGTAGTGGCAGTAGTGGTGGTCATCTCTGCCTGGAAAGGATCATGGGCAGGAAGCACAAATTTAGAAGCCCAAAATCCTGGGCATAGTCCAGTACCCAAATGGCGCATAAAGGGGAAGGAGTGCTCTCCAGATCAGGCAGACTAACTAACCAATTAACTAAAAAACACTAAAACTGTCAGATAAAAATGTTAAACTCTAGAACTATGTAACCCTTCTGCCCCTCTAAGTTGGCAGCAACAAGGGCCGGGTTCAGTATCCAGGGGTTCCGTTTCAATAACACAATGCAAAACCGGCTCAAGCCCCCACCCAGTGACCTGGGACAATTACATACCACCACCCCGGGCGCCTCTAAGAGGCAACACTTTCCCACTCGCAAGCACAGAGTCCGAGTGTAGCAAAATCCTTTTAATAAAGGAGGGAAACAATGTGGCATCACGTTGGAGAGACACCACAAACAGGACTATACACAAACCATAAGCAAAAAAACCCACTTCCAAGTACATTTGGCACTGTCCTTTCCCCCTTAGGGTCTTAAGTCTAATCACCCAAAGTCCAACAACCCAAGAGTCTCTGTCTCTGGTCAGTGCCACCCCAGAGTTCAAAAGTTTATCTGCAGAGTTTTACCCCCCCCCAGCCTGGGTGGAAATGGGGGGGGTCGCACACACAGGGTGTTAAAGGACACCTTACGTGGGCCAGGGCCGACTGCCCCGCTTCTCCGTGGAGTTCTGCTGTAGCCTTCACCACGACTGGCTCCACTCCATCAGCTGTGCCGCTCCTCCAGCCAACCTGTGAACCACGTCAGCCGTCCCCCACAAACCGCTCCACACTGCTCACTGTTCCATGGGCTGCTCCAACGTGCTGCAGACTGCTCTGCTCTGCCAGCTGCTTAGCAATCAATCTTCAGGCTCCCCTACTCAGTGATCTCAGCTCAGTAAGCTTAGCTCTTTTAGTGATTTCAGCTCTTAGTGGTTTCAACTTGAGCCCCAGTGCTACCTTGGCCCAACATGAATTCAGATCAGCAGCCTCCAGATGGACTCCTAAAGGATTCAAAATTAGCTCTGCTCTTTAACAGTGGAGAGAGGAGGATGTGCAATTGGTGTTCCAGGCCCTCAAAAGGGGCCCATACCATCAGGTACACACACCAGTCCCCAGCCTCTCTCCCTTCACTGGGTTTTGGGACCCATGTCCCTTGTCTAGCAAGTACTATTTAATGTAGGTTGAGTCATTTCTGTCATAAAGCAGTCTCATAGTTCCTCATTCACATAATTAAGGTAACAGCACTTTTTTTCTCCTTCCTGCCCCAATAACAAAGAAATTGGGGATTCCACAGTGTGAAAATAACCATCCCATGCTGCTGTGTGTTATGCTAAGTGGAGTGGGTTTACCAATGCAAATGCACATTCCTAAAATTCCTTTGCCCACTCCTCATAATGTACCACCAGATGTCAGGGTAGATCTCATCCTGACTCTGCTTACAACTATAAAAACTATTTACGCATATCTCAATATATTCCCAGATAAAGGGGAAAGCCAAATCTTCAGATACTGGAGATTCCGACTCAGCCCATGCGGTGCTGAGAAGGAACTGGCAAGGCAATCAGTGCACCGCTCCCTTTATCTCCTTGGTCAGAGGCACCAGGTGAGCAAGGGGGCACGTGAGGATCGACAGACACTGCTTTCCAAAACTCTCCAGCTCCAGGCACCTGAGGCACATGCATACCAACAGTGGAATGTACATAGGAATCAGCACTCAAAGAAGGGAATGATTGTGTAGCTGTTTCCACTTCACCGGATTTGAAATGGCTCCATTTTTCATCTCCCCCAATTTTTTTTTGCAAATATTTTAACCAACATTTTTAATCAACATTCTTCTCATGGGCAGCGGGTGAAGCTTCCCCTTGGGGAAGTTAGCTCCCTACCCACCTCTTCCGGCCAAGACCTGCCCCCACTGGCTGATCTCAGCCCCCTCCCTCCCCATAGCCCTGGCTGGGGCATGGGAGCGGGGCTGAGAGCTCAGTTGGGGCAGGTCTGGTACCGCAGTAGAGCTCTCTGCCCTGGCTGGAGAGCTGAGCCCAGAGCTCCTCCCACGTTCCACCCCCACTCCACCTCTTTCCCCCCAAGGCCCAGCCCCCGCTCACTCCTCTTCCCCCCCCCTCACTGCCCCAAGACTGGAAAAGCTCTGCCCCTGCCACGGAGGGAGAGCTCCTTCAGTGCTGGGGCTGTGGCAGGGGGAGATTTTTCAGGGGACCCCAAATCCACCACTGCATCACCCTTGGTTTAGCCTCCCCTGGCCTCCATTACATGCCACCTATGATTCTTCTCCACAGACAAGGTGGGTGAGGTAATATATTTTGTTAGTCAGAGAGAGAAGCTTTTAAGCCACACAGAGCTCTTCTTCAGGTTTAGGAAAGGTACTCCCAGCATCATAGCTAAATGCAAGGTGGAACACATTTTTTTAGCATAAATAGTGAGCACATATTCTAATCTAAGGGATCATTCAAGGTAGAGTGACTTGTTAACACCTCTGCAGTCCTAGGACAGAGGGTTAGTGGGTTACAGATTGTAGGAATAAGCCATCACACACCTTGTCTCTCTAACATCCTGGGACCAACACGGCTACAACGACGTTGCATACATTTTTCTCAATATAATTTTCAAAATTTGTCGTTTCTCAAAACTTGGGTTGTTTTCCTGCACACTGGCAAACAAAAATCTCAATAATGTGTTTGGGGAAAAAATGATAAAAACATTGATAAAAAACACAGAACATTTTGCAAAAAATGGAAATTTTCAATATCAACACCTTTTCTAGGTTTTTTGTTTTTTTTAAACAAATGTTTAGTGTGAAAAAAGTTAACCTTTTTATCTCCGAGTTCCAAACTTGCCTTGGCCAATTACTCACTGGCTGATTTGAAGCCAGTCTTTTAGTATTTCAATATTTTCCAACTTGGGTGTCTTAAGTTAGAGGCCCAAATCCATATTTTGCTAGCATTCCCTACTCACTTTGCTCAGTTGGCAAATGGTTTAATATGGAGAACCAGGCTCCATAATGCACCAGGCTTCATAATGCATCTGGAAGTTTTACAAGAGCTGGTTCCCTAATGACATTTCCCTGCTTTCATTTCTCCAGCCTGGCACCTGGGAATGCAGTGAGATCCCAAAACTAAAAATAACCAGGGAAGGGTTAATGGGATTTTTTTAACCTCAGACAAAAAAAAATGGTTCATATTTTGGGCAAAAGTTTGACTGGTTCATTAGGAAATATATATATTATGTCCCTCCTCATCTGACTTTCCTTCTGCAGTCATTTCTCTACATATTTACTGTTGTCTTTGAAAAGAACTACTAAAATGTATTAAGTAGCACAGTATTTATAGGGATCTCTGCAAGTATATTTGCGTTATCACTATTGTCTCATTATCTGGCAGTAGTAAAAAAAACCCTAAGGTAGATAATAAATGATAAATAATGTCTGGTTTCGAGTCAATATCTGTAACAGTGTCTGAGAGATCAAGAGGCAACTGATTCACACTAATAGGATGGGCAGTGCCCATTCTAGATGTGGGTGGTCCAGTGCTGGTAGGGAGAGCTAAGGTTTCTATCTATGTCTTTTCTGTGTTTATACCACATTCATCAGCACAGTACCTCAGTAGTACCTGGGGTGCAGGTTTGGATTTAACAGGGCTAAAAGCTGATGAGCTATTTTTGCAAGATTTCAGCTCCAAACGCTGGAAATCTCAGTAGATCAGTTATTCTCATGGGATTCCCATGGCCTTGGAGCACAGTTACAGGAAAACAGCTATACTCATGAGATTTTCACTGCATCTGAACTGGAAAAGGTCACCCTTTCGGTTCTGGATCCAACCTGGAGTTTAGAATCTTACGGACAGATTTAGATCTGGGGTTTCCAAACGAAACCATTGTACACGTCACAGCGGTAGGGACTTCCAGGCCTGGTTGCAGATCCTATTTCCGGGTGTGTGTAACGGTTAGAAAAAGGGAACATTTGCAGAAACGCAGCTTTGTTTTGCTGGGTGCCAGACGTGCCAGCAAAACACATGCCCATGTTATTGCACCTGAGATTGGATCACAAGCACCAGGTACAAATCAAGCAGTTAGAGGCACAAAATTTGCACCCACCATTCATTTGGCAGGCACAAGCTGCCCTCCACAAACAGGAATGTCGGGTCTCCACTGGGCTGGAATAATATTACCAGCACAAAACAAGAATTGAAAATCTAAAAATGATCAGGAAAGAATATGTTTAAAATCCAGGTAAAAATCAGTGAGGTTGCAATAAGGATGATTCTGATGAAGGGTGACCAGATGTCCTGATTTTATAGGGACAGTCCTGATATGTGGGGCTCTGTTTTATATGGGTGCGTCTATTACCTCCACCCCCTGTCCCGATTTTTCACACTTGCTATCTAGTCACCTATTCGGATGCAGAAGGTGAAAGGAGCCACTGAAGGGATAAGAGTACTAAGTGTTATTATTAGTATAACAGCACCACTAAGCTATGACTGGCATTGTAATAAGCCTTACTCATTGCTGTATGCTAAGGACAATTAACACAGCTAATATTCTGCTACGTATTGAAGTCTCTGTGTAGGTCAACTTTTAAGTTTAAAATCTAATGACCAAAGGAAATGACTCATGGACGCACCTCTGATTCAGAGACACTCTACACTTGTTAGACTCCAGGAATTCCAGTTATCTCCACCCTCCTGTCAGGAAAATTCCCATTTGCAAAGCCACCTTGTATAGGGGTTCCCAATGACACCTACTGGCCACATCAGGTACTGCACCAACTAATGATGCAGGAAAACACAATCAGAGCTATTACCGGGGAAGATTAATTACAAGAATAATAATATCCAGGCCTTCTGATGAAATATTTTGCAGTTTATTGCCCCCAGGAGAGTAACTCTTTTACTGATTTATTTTAACCTTCACATTATGCAGATACATTATAGACTTCGTCAGAGATGCCATAGCTTTATTTACCCCTTGACAGGAAATAATAAACTTGTTCTCAGCTATATAATAGAACATTTCCAAGGAAGCAGTTGACGTGACTAGAAAAATATCAAGGAAAATTAAGTCAAATGGAGCTATAATCCTTGTGGGAAAGTACTTTAGTTCCACTTCAGAACGCAGCTTGCATGAGAACCCCTGGTTCAAATGGAGTAGCAAGGGCCCAAGGTGGTAGCAATTATTAAAGATCCTTTTGGGCCTCCATATATTTTCATGATGGATCTAGTCAAGCTTCACTGCTTCCAAAGTGAAAAGTAAGATGAATGCAGTAAGGAAAGCCGAAAGCTCCCATAGCAAGGGACCTACAGACCAGTGGGTTGAAGGCCCAGTTGCCTGAAAACTATTAATCTAAGGTGGAAGATGTACTGATTAAATAACCTCATGTGTTCAAGTTTTTGGTAAATCTTATTCTCTCGCTCAATATTCTGTCTTTATGCTCATTAGCTAGCACAGGGTAATGTCACAGCTAGTGATAGGAAGACATCGTAATGGTCTTATGGTTAAAGCACTGGCTGTGCTACAGACGTCCAGCGACATCTTGGACCAGTCACTTAATCTTTCCGTGCCTCAGTTCCCCAGCTGTGGAATGGGAATAATACTATTCCCTGTTCTCGCACCTTCAGGCTGTTTTGCCCATTTAGATTGTAAGCTCATCAGGGCAGGAACGGTCTCTCAGTGTGTGCATGTACAGCACCCAGCACAATAGGACCCTGACCTTATGGGGCCTCTAGCTGTTACCATGCTGTGAATAAATGAGCGACTGTGAGGGAGTTAGGAGAATAGCCACAAAATGGGGAGAACCCGTAACATGCCCTGGGCAGGGCTCTGAGCAGCAAATATTCCAGGGACTGGTTTTTTGTCACATGTGTGTACAGCGCCCAGCACAACGGGGTTCTGGTCCATGATTGGGGGTTCCTAGATGCAACTGCAATACAAAAAAAATAACTCACTCATCATAGTAATGCCGGTAGCATTCTAGCCTGTCCCTACTGCCATTCTCCTCACCCTGACCCTCCCGGATGCGGCTGCAGGTTTATCAGCATTGTCTCGCTGCAGAGCATTTGTTAGCTGGATGGGAACGGTTAGGTCAGACAAAGAAACTCCTGCCCACCGACCCCGTAGGGAGTTTGGATTCAGAGCCAGACACCCTGACTCCAGCCCATCACTGCTTATTTATAATGCACATCGGAAAGCAAAGGGGTAATATTTTCCAGGTTTCTCCTCCTGCATTTCAAAGGTGACATTCCTATATGGCCACTTATGAGCGTGGGCCTGGGGTTCTGCCCCACCCCACCAGCCCAATCCCCTACAGGCCTTAGGTGACATTCGTACTAAATATTTATGAAAGTGGCTGAGGAACATCAAAGATTTGACTAAAGCCAACTGGACGCAGAGGCAGGGAAAGGGATCATGGCAGGGAGGCTGAGGAAGATTTACTGTGACGTACCTATGAGTGGCTGAGTTATTTGCAATGATATCCCCCTGCAAAATCCCTCCTAAGGCCCTCCATAGTCATAAACTGCCTGAATGAGATGTCAGGTTTCCAGTCTGGATGGCGAACGATACCGGAGTGCCAATGGCTCTAATCACTATTATTGTTACTGTGGTGTCCCAAGGGTGACTTGCCTGCCTACCAAAAGCCTTCGGCGTAAATCTTCAGAGGCAATTCATTATCAGCTGATATAGGGCAAGGTTTGTGAACTAACAATTCATACCCAGGACACTCCTCTGTTTAATTCCTAATATCAACTCTCACTATTTTTTTTCCCTTGCCACAAAATTCCTCAGTAGATACAGAGCCCGTTGGGTAGACGTGGATTATGAAAGCACAGGTTCCTTTACTACATGTTGGATCATCATAAACAACATTATGGCCTCATTGCTGTCACAGCGGGAGCTTTGGGTTGGAGGTGTCCCAGACAGAGAGCCCAGGGGGTTGGGCTAGTGAGGGAAACAGTGTCTCTAGGTGGCTGAAGACCAAAAGGACATGGACAAAGGGCATCAGGGCAGTAGTAACTGAGCAGAGGTTTTGGCAGAAAGCATCACCTCTGGGCAGACCAGTCCACCTCTGATTTGAGAGAAGCCATGATATATGTATGTAGCATAAATAAGGGAGTTACACTCTACCTAAGTTCATGTCACGGATTTCTCAGACAATGGAAATTTAACCTGCTGCAAGGGGCTCCAAAATCAACCAAAGGGTTACAAGTTCTTATATTGTCATAATGTTGTGGTGTAAGGTGCTAACGACTTGCACATTGGGGTCGCTGACGTATGCTCACTCAGGATGAAACTCCCCACCGAAAGAGCCAAAGGTGTGACCCAGTAACTGCACTCAGAGTCAGTGAGGATGGTGTGGCCTGAAGAACATCAAGTTCAAGCATCTTGTGCTGATCTTCAAGGCCCTGTATAACGCTGCCTCTCTCTACATTCCTGCCCTAGTCTCTTAGGGGATGTCTACACTACGAAATTAGGTTGATTTTATAGAAGTCGATTTTTAGAAATTGATTTTATACAGTCGTTTGCTTATGTCCACACTAAGCGCATTAAGTCGGCGGAGTGTGTCCTCACTACCATGCCCAGCATTGACTTACGGAGCAGTGCACTGTGGGTAGCTATCCCACAGTTCCCGCAATCTCCACTGCCTATTGGAGTTCTGGGTTAAGCTCCCAATACCTGAGGACAAAAATTGTCGCGGGTGGTTTGAGGTACATTTAGTCAGTCACCCCTCCCTCCATGAAAGCAATGGCAGACAATCGTTTTGCGCCAGATACCAGGGCGATCTGAAGAGCATAGCAAGGTGTGCTGCGCACGAGAGAGGCTTTGAAAACCGCGTTCTTAGGCGTCTGGGTGAGGAGGCTATGGTACATGGGGATGAGGGTAGGTGGTTATACAGTGGATGCAGCGGGGTTCTGTGCTTTTGTTGGCTTTCCTGCAGTTCCAACAGACGCTTCATCATCATGTCCATTTGCTCCCTCAACAGATGCTTCATCATGTCCTTTCCTGGCCTCTGCCACTGAATGCCTCCATGCATTAAGCTGCATCCTATCAATGCGGGAGGACTGCATGAGCTCGGAAAACATGTCATTGCGAGTGTGTTTTTTTCACCTTCCAATCTGTGATAACCTCAGGGACAGAGATGATAGGGAAAGCGTAGAAACATTCTACGCTCTACGATTCGGGGGGGACTGCATGGTCACCTGTGCTGCTTAGTTTGCCAAGCTGACCAAACAGGAAATGAAATTCAAAAGTTCCCAGAGCTTTCCCTGTGTACCTGGCTAGTGCATCAGAATTCAAAGTGCTGTCCAGAGCGGTCACAATGGAGCACCCTGGGATAGCTCCTGGAGGCCAATACAGTCAATTTGCGTCCTCACTACCCCAAATTCGACCCAGCAAAGTCGATTTTAGTGCTACTCCCCTCGCCGGAGAGGAGTACAGAAGTCAATTTTAAGAGCCCTTTAGGTTGGTTGTGTGGACACATTCATTTTTAAATCGACCTAATGCGGCTAAATTCGACCTAACCCTGTAGTGTAGACCAAGCCTAAGCATCCTGTTAATGCTGTCTTCCAAACCCTGTTAGTCTCCTTCTCACACAACCAGCTCCATACTTTCTCCCATGCTACCTCTAAAGACTCACAGACTTTAAGGCCAGAAGGGACCATCATGATCACCTAGTCTGACCTCCTGCACCTCGCAAAGCCACAGACCCTCACCCACTCATTCCTGCAGTAGCTCTATACCAGAGGTGGGCAAACTTTTTGGCCCGAGGCTCACATCAGGGTTACGAAACTATATGGCGGGTCAGGTAGTGAAGGCTGTGCCTCCCCAAACAGCATGGCCCTGCCCCCTATCCGCTCCCTAACTGCCCCCCTCAGAACCTCCGACACATCCAAAACCCCCTGCTCCTTGACCCCTGACTGCCCCCTCCCAGGACCCCGCCCCTATCCAATCCCCTGTTCCCTGTCCCCTGACTGCCCCAACCCCATCCACACCCCTTCCCCTGACAGCCCCCACCCTGCCAGAATCCCCCAACCACCCCTGCTCCCCATTCCTGACTGCCCATCCCCATCCAACCCCCAACTCCTTGTCCCCTGACTGCCACCTATCCAACCCCGCCTTCTCCCTGTCCCCTGACTGCCCCAACCCCTATCCACACCCCCGCCCCCTGACAGCCCCCCAGTGCCCCATGCTGCAGAGGAAGGTGAACCCCGCACCCCAAGGTGTCTGGCAATCTGACCTGTGGGAAAATTCCTTCCTGACCCCAGCTATGGGATCAGTTAGCCTCTGAGCACGGGGGCAAGACCCACCCACCAGACACCTGGGAAAGAATTCTCTGCCGTAACTCAGAGCCCTCCCCATCTAGTGTCCCACCTCCCCTATGCATGAAATTCCCTTCTTGAGATGGAACTCCTGGCTAATGTCATCTCTGAACTGTTATCCTCCATCCAGACCTCCTACTGCTCCGGTGCCTACAAGAACATAGCCATCTAATAGTGGGCAGTAGGGGGGTACTTTTATATTTTTAAATCACACTAAAAACAAACCAGCCAAACACACCCCTCAAAGATGGGGCCAACCTCGCTTGTATTGTGCCCCTTCTCTATCCACCCTCAGCTGTTTGTTTGGCTTTTAGCTTGTAACCTCACTGGGGCAGGGACTGTGACCTCCTGTCCCAGCACAACTGGAGAGCTGCTGCTGCCTTCTACGGAATGAAGAATAGTAATTAAGTCTCGAAGTGATGGGGTGGCTCAGGGGACTGGCAACAGTAGGGTGACCAGATGTCCTGTTCTTAAAGGGACAGTCCCATATTTAAGCTCTCCTGGAGGTGTCCCAACTTTTTTCTTAAAAACAGGCAAACTGTCCCGTATTTTCTGTCTCCCCCCACTAGTACTGGTGGGTCCTGCTGCTGGCTAGATTTCTGCTCTCCAGCCACCTGTCCACCAGCGGTGAGTGGGGGCTCCAGTGGCCGACGGGGAAGGTGGGTGTGTACGGCTGGTGGCAGGGTGAAGAGACAGCTCCTGAATTCATAACCTGGCTCTGCCACTAAGTAGCTTGGTGGCCTTGGATCAGCCACATTCATACAAAAGCCGGGTATGTAACTCCACATTCAGACACCTAAATAAACGTGACCTGAGGTGCTGAGCACTTGCAGCTTCCACTGACCCAAGCGGGATGACTAACCTGGGTAAATATTTGCAGGATCAAGCCCCAAGGCCATGTGCTAAGATTAAACACTTGGAACGAAAGAAAGTTTGCACAGGACTTAGTTGCTCTTTCGCTCACCCAGCACTGAGTTCCAGGGCCTGTTATTCTGCAGCAGCTGCTTGTAAAACCACTGGCTAGGTGCCGTTGTCAGGTCAATTTTAAAGATTGCAACATTTTGCAAAGTGTTCTTGCTAGCGGTTACACAGTGACAGAACCATTACTCAGGAAACTCTCCAAGAACATTATGTTGGATGTGGGTCAGCTCTTTCCACCCATGAAAGTTCTCCAGAAGAAAAAGAAATTGCTAAATACAAGCTGGAGGTAGCAGTGATATATAGGTAGAACACTGGAATAGGTCTCAGAGGACCTGAATTCCATTCTATAGCTGGCTCTGCCACTGGCCTGCTAGATTTACCTTGGGCAAGTCATCTTTCACCACATTCTGCAGTTTCCTTATGTGCAAAATTGGGATATTACTACTTTCTTCCTTGGTAAAGTGCAGATTCACAGATGAAAAGTACTAGATAAGAGATAGTTACTAATATTAATTATCTCTATTAACATATGGACAAAGTACTTGGCACTTCATGGGTAAATCACTGAATGGACTTAACCAATTCCTCGCTTTCAGATAAGATACAAAACTGAGGTCCTAACACTTTTGCTCATTAAAAGATCCTCTGGCACTTTCTGCAGAAGTAGTATTGGCCTGACTCCATTCCAGCTTGGATAATTATATTCCATCTTTCTAAACAACTCCTACAGCTTCAACTGGGTACTTTAAAAAATTATGTATATTTAAAACCGGTCAAAAATTTTCAAATGAAACAATTTTTATGGGAAAATGTTGCCTTTTATAAAAAATAATCCTTCCCCCCACCAAAAAGAGTCAACTTTTCTTTTTGTTAAAGATTGCTCAAAAATATTATCCATACTGTTATCAGATATTTTTTTTGGCAAATTCACATGCTTGATAATAATTTAAAGAAAAACTGATTTTAAAAAAAGACCTAAACATGACATTTCATTTCTCCCCCTCCACACACAGTTTCCATTTTTGACCCAGCTCTATTGTATAACAGTAGCGTCTAGAAGCCTCAGCTGAGATGTAGATCCCAGTATGCCAGTCGAAGTAATAGCTTGGCTTCTTTTCTGTGGTAGCTGCTGTGCACAGAAACACTGCCCAACAGTGGAAGCAGAGGTAGGATGATTCAGTGGTGAGGGGACACTACTCATGTAGGACTTAGAAGACCTGAACCTAGATCTTCTGTTCTGCTCAGATACTATGGTGCCATCTCCATATAAGGCCATATAAGTACCTTAGTCGATAGAAAAAGAATATTGTTTCCTGGGACACAAGAAGGGTTTTGTGGTTAAAGAACTGGGCTGGGATTAAGCTCCTGCCTCTGCCACAGACTCCCTATGTGACCGTGGGCGGGTCACTTCATTTCTCAGGGCCTCAGTTCCTCATCTGTAAACTGGGGATAATAATCTTTCCTTTCCCCCAGCCCTTATTCAGATTGTCGGCTTTTGTCCTAAACTGGGCATGGAAACACAGCCCAACGGTTACTGCAATTTGGCCTATACGGACGACATGACTTGATTCCATTGGAGTCAATGGAGTTACTCTCCATTGCGTCAGAACAGACCCAGGTCCAGTGTTTTTAAACAGAAAGTTTTTCTAAGTTTTCCATGAAGCTTCAGCAACTCATTTCCTTTCATTTGATCTCCCTCCTCAGATGAGGGGCTCTGTTGCCTTTAATGAATTTCCACAGCCTGCAACCTCATAAAACTCCATGCGGGAATGGTTCTCCTTGCTTGGCACATGCAGGAAATTAGTCATTTTTCACTCCTCCAGTCCAAAAAGCTGCTCACCGAGCCCATCATTCAGACACTGCAGATGGGCTCATCATAGAGCTCTCTCCAGAAGTGTCTCTGAGCCAGCAGCCACCCCAAAAAAGCAGCCAAGTGATTATTTTGACTGGCACTCACCAGGCATCCTGGGCATTTCAGTGACTCCATACAAAGCGCACGCCATCTCTGTGGCCAAGGTAAATCTGGCAAACACCTTAGCCTCCTGTGAGGTAAGCAAGCAGCAAGCCAGAGACACATGCTTACCCCAGCATCAGCCATAATGCGCCCTGACCTATACCTTTTATCTTAGGTGCACCTATTGCCCCATCACCAGAGCATCTGAGCACCTCACAACCTTTAACGTAGTTACCCTCAGAACCACCCCTCTGAAGCAGGGCAGTGCTGCTGTTATCCCCATTGTACAGAGTGGGAACTGAAGCACAGAGAGGCTAAGTGACTTGCCCAAGGTCACACAGGAGGGCTGTATCACAGTTGGGACTTGAACTCATGTCTTCCAAGTCCCAAGCTAGCACCCTAAAGACCATCCTCCTCCTTTTCCTACTGACTTCAACAGGAGTAAGAGCAGTACAAGGGGAAATGTGCTAGTTTGGTATTTTCTCCTCCAATATGAGTGTCATCATATTGTTTGGGAGGTAAAAAGGCAAGACATGGAAGATCTTATCATTGTACAAGGCCCAGCGCCTCCCTGTATCACATGCTAGAGATGGAAAAAAGTCCCATTAGACCTTCCAGTTCAGCTCTTCCACCACCATGGGATTGTTCTTGGTGTTTTGTCCAGTCTAGTTTTCAAAATCCCAAGTGATGGGGATTCCACCACTTCTGGTGGAGGCTATTCCAGAGCCAGGGACATCTGAGATACTGTGGTACTCAGTTTCCATAGCAATGTGATTAGATACATAGAATAGATACGCTGATATTCACGTTACATTTTCCCTCTCTTCATTTCATTCCCTTATAACGGTTAGAATCACAGAAGATTAGGATTGGAATAGACCTCAGGAGGTCATCTAGCCCAACCCCGTTGGCAAACATTGGCAAGCCGTGTATTTTTCTGGCCTCAGTGGAGCTTGCAACTTTCCCCAAGAGCATCAGCCCTTCCCATCTGTTTGCTCAACCGGTCTGAAGCAGAGACTGTGTCTTTCTTTGTGTGTGGACAGCACCTAGCACATGGTGGGCATTTCCATAGTACAAGCAGTACGTATGCTAAGGCAGCCACTACGAGTTTGAGGTGTTTGTTAGAGCTTGCAGGTGAGGGTGACAGTTTAGTTGGGTGAGGTTGGGGTACTTGAGGACTGGCCCATTGGGAGAATGGTTAAGACTGGACATGTAGGAGGCAGGATGGAGAGCAGTTTGTGGACAAGCATCCTTACCTGTGGTATTGATTACTAAGGTCACATAGCAACAACCCCTGCCTTGAAGCCGCTCTTCCTATGGGTTTGTACAGCACCTAGCACGAATGAGGCTGTGATCTCAGCTGTGGCCTCTAGGCACTACTGTAAAAGAAATATGTTCATTCATCACAATTTTCTAGGGGTTAAATCCTTCCTTAACATACTCAATCTGGACAGCAGCTGTGAGTTTCCAGGTTGTTCAGTAACTATATCCTCTTTAATTCCTAAATTCTCTCTGCACATGCACCTGAAATAACAACAGGCAAAGGTTACAGGATTTCTAGTGTATGGTTTTAATGTAGTAATAATCCGTTAAACCTGACAGATTGACAGGGCAGGAGATAAAGTGCCTTCCAGGGAATATAGATGTGCAAGGGAAGGGCATGGAGTTTACCTGGCTTGTCCAGGCAGGGAGAATTCAACAGCATGGAACTTGTTGGCAAAACCAGCCTGTGGCGCATTCATTTCTCTACTCTTGACTTCAGCTTCTCGCTTAGTTAGAAGTTCAATTGGCAGTACCGCCAGCTCCACACATTCAAAAGTCACAAGTCAGACCCCCCCAAAATCAGGAAATTGGCTTGAAAATCATGTGATTTTTTTTTCTAAAATAATAAATGGGGAGGGGATTTGCCTTCTGGCTTTTGAAGCTTTAGAGGAAAGCTACCTCAGATACACATGCAAAAATGGGTCCTTCCCACCGGCTGCTGGGAAGGAATTCCCCTTACACTCTACTGCCCCCAGGGTGGGGAAGCTGCCATTGCAACCCTTCCATCTCTTACCCCATCACTATCCTCTGCACCCGGCTCAGTCTCCCTTCTGCTCTTCACGTTACCCTAAGTACTTTCCCACGCCCCTCCCTCAATTCCTCCGCAACCCCTCACTCTGCCTCCTGCTCCCCGCAGCCTTCCCATGCCCTTTTTACAGCACTTCTGCTGCTCCTCACAGTCTCTAAGTCCCAAAAGCATTCTGCTAAGCCTCTTGTCCCATAGACGGACAGCCATATTGGTTGTGGGCATGGCTTGAGTCTCACTGAGAATAGTGGGAGGTGGAAGCCATCTTTATTAAGGGAAACCTCACTTCCACATTTAGATAAGCAGTCATGGGATTGGAGGGAAGGTCCTCTTATGGGTCAGTAACTGGTTAAAAATAGTAAACAAAGGGTAGGAATAAAAGGTCAGTTTTCACAGTGGAGAGGGGTAAATAACAGGGTCCCCCAAGGATCTGTACTGGGGCCTGTGTTATTCAACATACTCACAAATGATCTGGAAAAAGGGGTGAACAGTGATGTGGCAAAGTTTGCAGATGATACAAAACTACACAAGATATTAACTCCAAAGCTGACTGATGAGGTACAAAGCGATCTCACTAAACATGGTGACCGGACAAGAAAATGGCAGACAAAAGTCAAAGTTGGTAAGTACAGAGTAATGCACGTTGGAGAACATAACCCTAACTATATGTACAAAAGTGTGGGGTCTATATTAGCTGTTACCATTCAAAGAAGATCTTGGAGTCATTGCAAATAGTTCCCTGAAGACATCAGCTCAATGTGCAGCGGCCGTCAAGAAAGCTAATAGAATGTTAAAAAAGCATAAGGAAAGGGATAGATAATCAGACAAAAACCATAATGCCACTATATAAATCCATGGTGTACTCACACCTTGAATGCTGCCTGCAGTTCTGGTTGGCACATAACCAAAAAGATATATTAGAATTGTAAAAAATACAGAGAAGGGCAACAAAAATGATTAGGTGTATGGAACACCTTCCATATAAGGAGAGATTAAAAAGACTGGAACTTGGAAGAGAAACAACTGAGGGGGGATACGACAGAGATCTATAAAATCATGAATGATGTGGAGAAAGTGAATTAAGAAGTGTTATTTACTTCTATCCCTTCACATAACACATGAACCAGGGGTCACCAATGAAATTAATAGGCAGCAGGTTTAAAACAAACATAAGGATGTACTTTTTCACACGACGTACAGTGCCGGGGGATGCCGTGAAGGCCAAAAGTATAACTGGGTTTAAAAAAATGAGTTAAGTTCATGGAGGAGAGGTCCATCAATGGCTCTCAGAATGGTCAGGGATGCAACCCCATGCTCGGCTCTGACTGCTAGAAGTTGGGACTGGATGACAGGGAATGGATCACTCAATCAGTTGCCATGTTCTGCTCACTCCTCTGAAGCATCTCGCACCAGCCACTGTCGGAAGACTGGAAACTGGGCTAGATGGATCATTGGTCAAACCCCGTATGGCCGTTCTTATGTTGGCCTCCATTTCCTTACAGTCTATCTCGCTGGCTTCAGCCCCATTGCCAATAATGTAAGTTAACAACCTTTTCTCATGTTTTCATCCATTAAAACACACCCCAAAATTGCTAGACTCATGATAAAAATCTCAATAACAATGGCAACACTGGGTCAGCCATTTGGTGGTCTGAGGACTGTGCTGGAATTGCAAGCTATCACTTTCAGAGCAGGAGGCAGGGGCCATCTGGTTCTGCTTGCAGGCTAAGGGACTTTGCAGTGAAGCCTGTGATTCTGGGTCTCAGCAGTCAGCCTGCAGACAGACAGCCCAGGGTAAGGTGGGGGGAGTTGTGCCCCTCCGTTTTAGGGAGCAGCCTGCTTTGTCTCTCTCTGTTTTATCATTCCAAATTCTAAGAACTCAAGTAATATAATTATGCAGCCTTCCAGCAAGAGTGTTTTGTTTTCAGCTAACTTCTCTGCTTGTGCGATGTGAAAAATAAATCATCATGTAGGAAGATTTTACAAAGTGGAAGAGCAAACCCAGAGAATCCACCATGACCCTTGGTAAATTGTTCCAATGGCAAAAGACTCTCATGGTTAAAAAGTACTTTGAGCTGCTCAGGGAAATGGCACTATAAAAACCCAAAGCCTGATTTTCAAAGGCACTGAGCATCTGCAATTCCCATCGACTTCACTAAGATGTGTCTGTGCTCAGCACCACCGAAAAAATCAGACCATATTACTTCGGTACCCTTGCACATCTATAGTGTCCAGCATTGCTATCAGAGATGAGCTCCAAGAGTCAAACTCAGCTCCCGCTGGAGGTAATGGGAGTCTTGCTACTTACTTTAACAGGAGTTGGATCAGGCCCTAAGTGTGAACTTCAGATCCATCTTTCAACCCTCACCACCCCATACCTCAAATGTTTGGGGCTGTCTGTGTCCAGGGATTGGTTTGGAGCCATCACTAATTCTGACAACACAGATTTGTTTATTTTTTCAAATTTTGGGAAGGGCATTTCAGATTCCCTCGACCTCAAGATACCATCCTTTCCATTGTGCAACCCTTGTGATGAGCCTTGGCCAAAAGACTGTTGCCGTCATGTTAGGAATTTCAGCTGAACCTTATCGACTGGCTTGATTAATAACAGTAAATGATATGATTGAGTCATATCCTGCACATCATAACCACTTCTCAACATCCTTGTCCTGGGCAACGGAAGGAACTGCCAAGTCTGGTTGTCAAACTGTGTTTGATACAGGAGGTACTTTGACTACTGAAACACACACAACATGCATCTACAAGAACAGAGCCACACTGCACATTGTGTATCCTGTCCATAGTCCCACTGAAGAATGGGTATCATTCTCTACCTCACCCTCACAGTCTAATCTAATGACTAGATATGGATCAAGACAGTTTAGCTTGGTCCTTTGAACTTTTAGGGTTCAGGTAAAATACAACTGCAATCCAACCACTCCTGGTGTTTGTCCTGGTTCAGCAAAAACAACTCAATTTTTTTACCTATCATCACAGTTACAAAGAAGCCAGGTTTTGGGAAGACTTGGATTCTGCTAGGAAAAAAAAAATCCAGCCAACTCTAATTCAAGTAATATAGAAATCTGAATGAAATCCAGCACCTCCATCCTGCAGAAATGACATCATCTACAGTAATTTATGGAGAGGACACTTATGAAATTAGACTTCCAAATACATTCCAGGTTGCATGTTCACTTATGCACATAATGCCAGTTTGCACTTGGAACAAAGTTTGATACATGCACAAGTTAGCATTATAAGTAAACCAAGAATTAGAAAATGGTTCCAATCACTTCTGCATTTTGTGGATTTCAGATGGAGAAATTATTCATTATTTTCATTACAGTAGTACCAAGAGGCCTCAGCTGAGATCTGGAACCTGTGGGTTGGCACTATAGATACACACTGTAAGAGACAGTCACTGACCCAAAGAGCCTTCAGTCTAAATAGATCAGACTAAGGGTGGGAGCAAAAACAGAGGTACCTAGAGGGTGACACAGCAGGTAAGTGGCAGAGCGATTTCTACCATGGTGTATTTGCAGAATGATAACGTGTAACAAGGGGCACGGGGAAAGCATTTTCAGGGGAACGGATGCATTTCAGCTTTATCTTGCGAGATGAGCAATGACAGTCTTGTGAATAATGAATGGTGCTTGGAATCCAGAGATCAGAGTTTGGTGCCCAGCTCTGCCTCTCACCTCCTGTGTAACCACAGATAAGTCACTGAATCTCTGCTGAGCCCAATTTCCTCACCTGTAAAAACATGAGGGGGTTGATACGAGGCTAACTCCATTAATATTTGTAAAGAGTGCTGAGATCCCGGGATGGAAGGGCAAAGTGCCACCCCCGGGGCTAGTCAATCACCAGTCGTCATTATTGCTGTTAGCGGTGACTGACGCACCATAAACCAATCAGCACCCTTCGTTACCCTCAGCATTCCAGAGTTCATTCTCTGCTTGTCAGGGGTGCCTCTCAGAAAGCAAATGGCGCCCCCGGCCACTGCTCAGCCACTCTGCAATATAGATCAAAGCCCTTTAGCGCACAGGGGCAACATCTGAGAAAGGCATGTGAAGATCATAAATTTTCAGAGCTGGGTGATGGCAATCCAGCCCAACACGCTTGCCCTTCTCAGGGTTATCCTAATCCTACCTTCCTGCTTTGTCACCAGGCTTCTTAATCCCTTCCTTCTCCAGATAGAAACCTAGAGCTCTCATCAGCTCATGTATACGTTTTGCTTCAATTGCTTTGCAAGTAATTTGTTCCATATGTTTAGTTACCCTTGTGCCCAAGTTCCTGGTTTGCTCCCTAGATTCCGGAGAGCTTGGTTAGGGCCCTTTGGGGTGTGAAAGCCTCTCCCATCCTTTCCCGCATTTAGGGTCCAGCCCTATGAGAGGTATTGAGCACCCATAACTCCCATTGTCTTTAATGGGCTCCAAACACCTCCAGTACTGTGCCCTAGAACCGAAAACATCACTAGTTTGCAACACGTTCACAGTGACTCTAGTACCAGCAGCTTGGCCAAGGTTTGCTGAAGGACCCCGCCAGCCAGGCTAAGAGGGGCCTGCTTCCGGGACACCAAAGGGATAGCAAATGAAGGCGCTTTTAAAGGTTAAGCCCTGTGCCCCTTCAGCCTAAAGTAACAGTTATGGAGATGGACAAACAAGCCCAGTTATAAGTGAGAGAGGGGCCAGACCAAAACTCCTGGCTCCAATCCATCCCCTACCCCACCTTCAACAAAACAACAGGGATGTGCAGAACCAGATCTTCCTGGGCAGACCAGCTTCGCGAGAAGTACGGGTTGGGGTTAACCAACCGTTGTTAGTTTTTTTTTTTAAATTTTTTTAGTTTACGGCTGCTAACTTTACTCCAAGTTCCCTCACTCCTCTCCTGCTCCTCTCTCTCCTCTCCCTCTTCCCTCTTCCAGATGTTCTCACGGAAGCCTGAACAACACAGCATGGAGGCAGCCAGCAGGGCAGGGGGGGGCGGGGAGGGGAGGGGAGGTGCGGGCCAGAGCTCCAGGGCTCCCCAGCCCCCTCCCTCCAGCCCCGGGCAGCCAGCCCGGCCGCCGGGGCCGGGGCTGCCGCCTGTGCTGGCGCTGGGGCCCCCAGTCGGGCCGGCGGACCGGCGGGGCGGCGGCGGCCGGCGGGCGGGCCGCGGCGGCGTCGGTGACCCGGTCTGGTGGCAGTGTCCCCCAGCAGTCAGGAGGGGTGCAGGGGGGGGGTGGGGTGGGGGGTGGTGGGAGGTCAGGGGTCAGAGGAGGGGGGGGAGGGGGGGGGGGGGGGGGGGGGGGGGGGGGGGCAGCAGTCAGGAAGCAGGGAGGTGCAGGGTGGGGTGGGGGACAGGGGGGACAGAGAGAAGGGGTGGGGGGTAGGGGGGGGGGGGGGGGGTTGAGGAGAGGAGGAGAGGAGGGGGGGGGGGTGGGGGCGGGGGCTCAGGGGGGGGGGGGGGGGGGGGGGGGGGGGGTGTGTGTGTGTGTGTGGGACATGAGATGGGGATGGGGGATGGCCCCCGGAGGGGAAGGAGGGGAACGTTTATAAAAAATTTTGGAGGGAGGAGGGAACCCGTTGTTAAAAATTTGGCAGCTCATCACTGGGCAGACCCCTGCGATGCCCTGATGGGAACCCACACAAGCCTGCACCGATCCAATGTAGTCATTCAGTTGTTGTTTCTTTAAGCCAGTAAATGGCCCTTTCCCACAAAGAGATCTGCATAGACAATGCACTGCTGAGGTCCCCCTCTATGGCCGATCCACAGAGAAGGACGTAGAATCATAGAAAAGGGACTTCAGGAGGTCATCTAGTCCAACCCCCTGCTCAAAGCAGGACTAATCTCCAGACAGATTTTTACCCCAGTTCCCTAAATGCCCCCCTCAAGGATTGAACTCACAAGCCTGGGTTTAGCAGGCCAATGCTCAAACCACTGAGCTAGACATGAGTCTGTTATAAACCCAGCTAGGAAACTTCAGCTCTTTAGCTGTAGCAGCTCATGCATTTAGCTCTGGAGGGGAGATCTGAGGGAAAAGAGCCACATACATCAAACCAATGGAACTCCCTGTGGGAGGAAAGGTCCACACGTATGGACTGATTTGCAAAATAGGCCCTAAGGCATTAGAACTAATTATGGTGATTTTCTTTTAGTCTAGACTGAGCATGTAGGGAAGGGGGCGAGTCACATCAGCGCGAGCGGAAAACCCAAAGTGGGGCAGCTTGCGATACACGGAGATGCAGCCACGACACAGGCAATTTGGAAGGTAGGTCCCTGCTGGTCTCTATTCCCTCCTTTAGGGCATCTGCAAAAAACAGCCTCTTGGAGGTTATCTTCCTTCCTGAATCTTCTCTCCCCGCTAAGCCCACAGGCCTTTCTGTGATCTTGTCAGCCCCAGTCCTGCAAAGACTTACACACACACAATTAACTTTACACAGCATGAGGGATCCCGTTGACTTCCATGAGGCTATTCACAGTGCATACACAATTGCCTAGCGCAACGGGGTCCCCGTCTCAGTTGCAACATCACAGCAATAATAGAACAATTAATAATAAACCTTAAACAAAGATCTTGTTTATATGCAAATATCCTTGAGGAAGGTTGTGAAGGCCTTACCTGGGCCTTTGTGTTTTCACCATTTATGAACAACAACAAAAACCAAGGGAAGAAAACTACAGACAATATAACACAGTAGAGGAATTGTTCCTAGCACAATGGTTTGCAGAGTTTTCCATGAGCCATACGTACCTGGGTCTTTTTCACAGAGCCCCAGATTTCCAGAGGGAGGAATTACCACTTCCATTCCCGTGCCATTCCACGGCTTATACAAGTGATAATCCCACTTTTATCATGCGTCTCTCTCACCGGAACCAGAGAGGATGCTGCCTTTCCAGTGAGAAATGAACTAGACGGTGTTTAAGATGTGCAAAGTTTAAAAACACAAGTGGAGAAATGAATGGCAACTTTTTTCCAAGCTTTTTATTGAATTCCTACAGTAATAACATATTTTCATGACCCAGAGATGAATGAAATAATGACTTAAGCGCAACCACATATTCATATTACGAATTCACTAGGGTGCAAGAATTATTTTATACAGGGAAAGCTTTGAAAGGAAAGTACAGAGGCTGGGGTTTGCAGCGGGGCTTCAGGGAGACAGATATCCAGCTGCCAGGGCTAGGGCATGGGCAGCCTTGCACAGAGGTTAGTGTTGAGGGCACAGGTTGAGGACCAGGACCAGGACCAGGACTGGGCGCCAATTACTAGGAATCTGGCCAGGCTGGGACACCAGGAGATCAGAATTAAAACAGAAAGCAGAGGACAGAGATCAAGAGTCCCTTACCAGGCATCAGGCTGAATTAGGATACCCGGAGATCCAGATCAGGTGACAGAACCAGAGGGCAGATATCGGGAGGCAGTTATCAAAAGCCAGGCAAAGTCAGGATAGCAGGTCAGGATCAGAAGGCCGGAACCTGTAAACCCGAGACCAGCGGTCCATGGCAAAGTAGTGGCATGCACAACTTCCTGTTTCCTCCTTGGCTTAAATAGGGGTTGAGGAGCCTCAAAACTCTCCCAATCAGAGTGTAGGGGTGAGATTTGTGCCCCAGTTGGGCTTTAGAGACCCCAATCCCAGTTGCTGTCTGTGAGCTGCCGATTGGAGTGTGATGACTTCCAGAGACCCAGGTTCAAGACCCACAGGGCCGGACACGAATTCCTTGTGAAGATCAATGGGAGCTCGGCACCTAATTCGTGTAGGTGCTTCGAAAATCTGAGCCTGAAGCCAATAGCACAAAGTGAAATCCTGACTTATATTGAGTTGGCCCCACTGACTTCAATGCAGGAAGGTGCTGTTCAGCATCACTCAGGGTATCAGAACCTGGCCCAGGGCACCCAGGCTAGCCAGGCGGCGACGTACCCCATTACCGAGAGGTAGGAGAGCGTCTAGGGCCACACGGGGATTCCTTTACTCACATTGAGCGGCACTTTCCTCCTGTTGACTCCAGGGCTGTGGGGCACCAGCTGCTCTCTGATCCCTCAGACATTGTGTGAAATCGGCCCCTCTCCGATCACTCAGACAGTCTCTGGTGGGCCCTGCTGGACACACCGTAGTCACTTGGGCTCTGTGCTGGATGCATTCCTGTGTAGGCCCCAGGCTTTACCTGTGTGCTGCCGCCTTCCTCTGCAGCATGGGGTGTGGGTCGCCTGCCAGGGTCAGCAGGACACCTCTCCCCTCACCAATTCCCTGCTGTTGCAGGGGCCTTGGCATTTCTGGCGCCTCGGTCTCTCCTGTGTCTGCCTATGGCACACAACAGTTTAGCCTCCTGAGGACTGAAATGCTTTAGTCTAACCCAAATTCTTGGGCTCATCATAGGAGTAATTGGGTGAAATTAAAGGCTTATGCTGTCATCTAGACCAGGGGTGGGCAAACTATGGCCCGCGGGCCACATCCTGCCTACCAGCCATTTTAATCCAGACCTCAAGCTCCCAATGGGGAGCAGGGTCTGGGGCTTGCCCTGCTCTGACGCTCCAGCCGGGGAGCAGGGTCAGGGGGCTGCCTCCGCATGGCTTCCAGAAGTAGCAGTATGTCCCCCCTCTGGCTCTTATGCATAGGGGCAGCCAGAGGGCTCTGCTCCACATGTTGTCCCTGCCCTAAGTGCCACCCCTGCAGCTCCTCTTGGCCATGGTTCCTGGCCAATGGACGCTCTGGGGGGGTGACGCCTGCAGACGGGGCAGCCTGCAGCAGAGCCGCCTGGCCATGCCTCTGCGTAGGAGCCAGAGGGGTGACATGCTGCTGCATCCAGGAGCTGCTTGAGGTAAACACTACCTGGAGCCTGCCCCCCGATCCCCTACCCCAGCCCTGATCCCCTCCCTCCTTCCGAACCCCTTGGTCTCAGCCTGGAGCACCTTCCTGCATCCCAAACCCCTCATTCTCAGCCCCACCCCAGAGCCTGCACCCCCAGCCAGAGTCCTGCCCCCCATGCCCCAATCTCCTGCCCCAGCCCTGATCCCCCTCCCATCCTCCAAACTCCCCAGTCCGGAGCACCTTCCTGCATCCCAAACCCCTTATCCTCAGCCCCACCTTAGAGCCTGCAGCCCCAGCCGGAACCCTCACCCCCCTGCCCGCACCCCACTCACCTGCCCGGAGCCCCCTCCCACACCCTGAACTCCACATTTCTGGCCCCACCCCAGAGTCCTCACCCCTCCTGCACCCCAACCCCAATTTTGTGAGCATTCATGGCCCGCCATATAATTTCTATACTCATATGTGACCCTTGGGCCAAAAAGTTTGCCCACCCCTGATCTAGACTGACCTGTATCTAATGGTTCTTTATGACCTTTAACACTATTAAATTTAATCACCACTGCCCAGGGCTGCCTTGATGATAGGACATGTAATTCACCTCATGCTTTTAGGACAGAGGGGCTGAGAGGCAACAATTTTAGACCCTGATCCAGCAAAATACACAAAACCTGGGGGAGTGGTAAATAATGAGGAGGGCAGGCCACTGAGTCAGAGTGATCTGGATCGCTTGGCAGACTGGGAGGGGGCAAACAATCTGCATTTTAAATTTGTCTAAATGTGAATGTATTAATCTAGGAACAAAGGATGTAGCCATAATTACAGGATGGGGGACTCTATCCTGGGAAGCAGTGACTCTGAAAACATTCGGGGTTGGGAGTAGAGAATCAGCTGAATGCGAGTTGCCAGTGTGTCCAAAATGGCGAATGCAATCCTTGGATGACAAAACAGGGGAATCTCAAGTAGGAGCAACGAGGTTATTTTACCTCTATATTTGGCACTGGTGCGACCGCTGCTGGAATCCTGTGTCCAGTTCTGGTGTCCTCAGTTCAAGGAGGATGCTGATAAATGGGTGAAGTTTAGAAAACGTGTCCTCAACTGACAGACTCAAAGAGCTCAGTCTATTTAGCTTGACAAAGAGAAACTTAAGGGGTGACTGGATTACAATCTTTAAGTGCCTACATGGGGAACAAATGTTTAATACTGGGCTCTTCAGTCTAGCAGAGAAGGTCTAACACGATCCAATGGCTGGAAGTTGAAGCTAGACAAATTCAGACTGGAAATAGGGTGTAACATTTTAACAGTGAGGATAATTAACCATTGGAACAATTTACCAAGGGTGGTGGTGGATTCTCCATCCTTGGCCATTTTAAAATCAAGATTGGAGGTTTTTCCTAAAAGATTTGCCCTAAGAATTGTTTTGGGGAAGTTCTTTGGCCTGTGCTACACATGAGATCAGACTAGATGATCACAATGGTCCTTTCTGACTTTGGAATCTACAAATTCTGTTCATGGTTAACTTAAAGTCAATGGAAATATTTGTGAACTTAAATACGATTACACATGAGCCTAGCATTAAGCATCCACTTTGCTGGATTGGGACCTTAGCTCCAGTCCAGGGCAACGGAAGGAGATAATCTAAGTCTGCCCCAGTCAGTAAAATATAGCTCCAGTTAGGACCTAAGAATATTCTGACATAATCTGTTAACTTGATTTTTATCTGCAGACGTTTTCAATCCAATGCCACGGGGAATCCTGCTTTACCAACAGGAAACCCCAGAGCCAGAAGGTTTAGCTGTAATGATTTTATTGTATATTCAAGCACTGAATGTCAATTTGGATTACAATGTCAAAATAAACTCCCAGAGCATGCAGTTATACCCCCGGGTCACCTGGCAGGAACTCCGAAAAAAATTAAGATCTAGGATAGTGCCGTCCCCATTCCTACATGCAAATGCCACAAAAGCTAGGGCTAAATGCTGTGCTGCAGGCTATCAGTGCACCAGCCTTCTCATTCACGGCAGGGATTCCTTGCCTAGACACAGGTCAGAGATTGCCCAAACCCATTCACAACTAATCAAATGCAGTTGGAGACTGTTCCTGTCTCTACTAGTGCAGATCTGAATCATTGTGATTCATGTAAATAGAAGGTCAAAGGCAGGATCAGGACTACCATGCACCAAGCACTTTACACATATGTGAAAAGACCATGCCTGCCCCAAGGAGTTAGCAATACAAGGGGCACAGAAAGAGACACAGGGATGTAAGATAGAAGTAAATGATCATGAAGATTTATACTGTCTTGCAAACCAAGGATCTGTAGGAGACCCCCGCCCTTCCTCAGAAGCTACAATTTGTTTATGGCTGCCCCTCAGTCTCCTTTCCGCAGGCCTGTAATCAGCCAGGGGTACTGGTCTGCAACTCAGGAGATCTCAGTGTGTTTTCCAGCTTTGTCACAGTTATTGGGCAAATAACTTTATCTCTCTGTTCCCCATCTGTAAAATGGGGACAATAACCCTTCTTTTCTCCCATTCTTTGGCAGCCTTGTCAATTTTCACTGTAAATTTTTCCAGGCAGGAGCTCTCTCTCACTGTGTGTACGTACAGCACCCAGCACAACGAGGCCTTGTTCTCAGCTGAAGCCACCACAGTATTAATATTTTCTTTTATAAGGGGGCGAGAGGAAGATATAGCAGAACATTTTGAAAGTCCAGGTGCCATTCCCTGTATAGATGATTTTAAAGCCCTTTGAAAGAAGGGCTTTTTGCAAAGAAATCTGCAAACTCCAGCCTGGGATTTCCTGAAATGCAATATACAAGGATGAATTTGCTAGTGGGAAATTCCATGCACAGTTCTCTGCCCCCCCCTTGACGCCCAATACACTCGTGGATCAATCTCTCTCTCCACACTCACAGCGCCCTTATTAAAATAAACCATGGCAGATTATCCCACTGGGATTCCACACTCATCTTGCATTCAACCTGGTCTCCTCAGCCTCTCTCATTCTATGGAAACATCATCCTCTGGATATAAAAATCACACACACACACACACACAAAGGAACTTTTCTATCAAAACTTTCCATAAATCAATGAAAACTCTAACATCTTGCATCCCCCCTCCCGCCCATCTCTCTAATGTCCTTTCCCCAGCTTAGTTTTACCTTCCATTAGCTCTTATTTCCTGCTCTTCGCCCCATTTAGGTGCCGTTGACATAAGATGGAGACAAGCTTAGCAGGCTGGGGAAGGAACTTGGAAAGGCAGTAGAAGCTACATTGAGCCCATCATGTGAGAGAATTTGTGGTACTGGCTTCCTCAGAGGGGTTTGGTCCACAATCCAAAAAACCACACACAACTACGAAACACTCTGGCTGACAAGCTGAGAGTCATTTTAGATCCCCATCTGCTTCGTGGCAACCACAGCAGCAGAAGCCAACAGCATTTTCCCCCACCTGCATTCAGCTGGAAGCTTATAACCATCACTTCCAGCTGTGGACCTCACCACACACTTACTGATGGCTTTACTGACTCCAACCCGAACCGCTGCACTGCATTCCAGTCGGGGCTACACTTGAAAACCACTGGGAAATCAACGAAGGTATCATGCTGTTGCTGCTGCCTCCGACTGAGGGTTGTCCCACTGATGCAGCATATTACACCTGCATTCTAAAGGTCACGGTGTCTTCCCGTCTGTCTGTGGGAGAAATTCAAGAGTTGTCATTGACTTATGAATGATTTGATTCATGGTATTTTAGAGGCTCTCTCATTCTTACCAGTCATGTTGAACCTCAACTGACAGCTCAAGGGAGGGAGTTCACCACGGGGTTTGCAGAGACACATTCTTGAATTCATTCAACTCTTGCTAAGCCACCCAACACCCAAATTCCATTATGGACTCTCAGATCGTGTTGCAAATACCATCTGTTTACTCTGGCTTTCCCCAAACAGGACAGGGGGGTGAATGGGTAGGGCTCCTTCGCTTTGGCATACAACAGCTTATACATTTTTGTGGCTTGGGATATATTTTAGTCATTGTCTGTGTGTTTTAAAATGTTATTGTGGCTGAGGATTGTGAAAGGTGCAGACTTAAAATTAAAAAAAAAAAAGGAGGAAATTCCAGTCTATTACATTTGTGTACAATCAGATGAATATGGAGAGAGAAAGATAACAATTCACTGGCAAATGCACAAGGGGGCAGAGTTAAGGTTAAGTGTTCAACCTTAAGTTGTGGAATTTCCTGACTTTTTGAGAGTCTGATTTCTCCACTGGAACATTTCAGTAATGCCGGAACATTTCTGTTGGATAGAGTCAGTGCACACTCCATATAACATCTTCCTGAGAATTTATTTGCCTGATAGTCTGGACAATGTCAGTTTAATAAGAGTTAAGGCTCTTCTCTTAGTCAATATAAAGCTTCCAGCAAAGCTGACAGCATCTTGTATTTCTCACCCAGAAGAAATCTTATCCTGATTTGAGAAATCCATCTGGGCCAGTGGTAGCTAAACAACTCGTTTTGCGTTGTCACAGTACATATTGCTGACAAAATCATAATTGTATAAACAATCCAGAGCCAACACAAGTGCAGCTCTGCTAGCACGAGAGCATTTCCTGCTAGTACAGGGGTGGGGGGGAAAAGGATATTCAAAAACCACATTAACCTAGCGCTAAAGCACTTTGTGTACTGGCTATCTTGTTTCTCTTTTCATGTAACTACAGTGTATAAATGTGCTTGCTAACTGCATAAATCGGTTTCAATGGATGCCACTTTCTGTATACAAGTGCTCAATAATCTAAGCAACTACTGTGCGGAGATCTGATACTGGAAGGCTCGTTAATCTACCACGTAATGCCCATGTAGTGTAATCTACCACGTAGCTGAAAGATTAAGCTAGACACATTTGAACTTTAAATAAAGCATAAATTTAACGAGGGTGATTAATTAGTAAACAGCTTACCAAGAAATGTGGCAGATTCTTCATTGCTTGAGTCAAGATTGGCTCTTTTTCAGTCAGTTTATTGAACTAGATGCAGGCAGGGCTGCCCGGGGTGGGGGGGGGAGAGCAAGTGGGGCAATTTGCCCCAGGCCCCATGCCCCGCAGGGGCCCCGCGAGCCCTGCCCCAGTGGTGGTCTGGGTCTTCGGCCGGCATTTCAGCGGCGGGGGGCCCTTCAGTGCCGCCGAAGACGCAGAGCGACAGACCCGGACTGCCACCGGGTGAGTACAAGTGCCGCAACTCCCCCGCTTTGCCCCAGGCCCCCAAATCCTCTGGGCGGCCCTGGATGCAGGAATTGCCAAGTGAATTTCTATGGCCAACCTAATGCAGGAGGTCACCGACTAGATGATCATAATGGTCCCTTCTGGCCTTAAAATCTATGGGAGCTACTGGGTCAGCGTTAAGGTTTCCAGAGCTATTACTGGAATAGTGTGTCCACAGCTACCAAAAACAGGCTGTAACCCAAGCAGAACTGATGGACCTGATACCGGAATTACTGGGTGAAGTTCAATAGTTTGTGTTATGCAGGTGATCAGATGAGTGTAAGAGTCCCTTCTAGCCTTAAAACCTATTACTGTAAAGGAGGGAGGAAAAGTGTGAGTGCGGCAGTGGCAAACGTACAACACCCCCCCCCCCGCAAATTTTTTTGTTTGTTTGAAGTGGAGCACAGAACAATGTTTCAACGCCTCTTGGCCTTTCCTCAGAGTCAGGTGGCTTTTGTAACATGCTTGTAAAGCGTGTGTCACGTCTCCTACTAGCTCGTCAACACGGAGGTTAACAGTCAAGTGTTGCTGCTACCTCATGAATTGCTCCTTTAGCTCACGTGATAGAAACCTGGGCTTTTCCGCTGCTGGTGCAGAGTTCAAGCCTTGCTGAGGATTTGCTGCATTCACAGAAATTTAAGAGGGAATTTTAGAATAGTTTGGTTTTGCTGGTTAAAGTCCATCACATGCGCAGTGAAAGAGTGCGTTGTTACAAAGGCAGGCTGCAAACCACCACCCAGTGAATGCATTTTCTAGAAATCTCTCTCTATGGTTCTGGGAAAACAGCATGAGGCATACCAGTAGTAGGGCAAAGTAGTTCAACTAGTGGAACTCGCAGTATGATGGGGTGAAGACCTCCTGTGGAATCTCTTGGAACCGTTCCCTGAGGAAATGAGAGGAAAAAAATATCTACCCGATACAAGCTGGTTCATTCTAAAAGCAAGATAATTGCTCTTCTGAAGTCTTTGTCGCAAACCCCATGGACAGCACACTATGATAGGGAAGGCTGTGCAGTATGCAGCGAGACCACCTCTACCTTCCCTTTAATTTGGTGACAGCATTTCAACAAGACACTTCCAAAACTCTAGACTCCAGCACATCATTGGTTTTGACCCCTACGTACAGACATGGTGACATTCATACCTCTGAACCTGCCATGGCCCACATGCAGAACGTAATGCATGACAAACATTCTAAGTGAAGCACAGAAAATGATTCACACAGGAGACTTACAGTGTAGTGGGACCCCTTCCTTCAGCACAAATGGCTCTTTATAATCTCACTGACACAATTCTGCCTTTTGATGGAAAAAACTTCCAGTGATGACAGCGAGGGGTCGCCAGCTTTGTGCAGAATGTGGGTGACTTTAGAAAGGAGGGATGTCTGGGAAATATGCTTGAACTGTGTATGTTTGTGGTGTGGAGAATTCCCAAGGGAGTTTTCACAGTACAGTCAGCAATTAGAAAATGAGAGAACTCTCCCGCTTGGTTCTTCAGGGGAGTGGAGATCCTTTTCCATTTAACAAATCATGGGCGGAGGGAAGACTGGGGAAACCAGTACACTGAAAGCACAATCCAGCGCCTTCCAAATCAGAATGCCAAGAAAGGTAATCAGGGTTCTGGGAAACACAGACTGTGAAATGAACGAGAGCTACTGTCCTTCCTTTCCACCTTTAAATCTGTGCAATACTTTCACACACACACTCAGATGCAAGTTTGCTTCCAGAACGACATGTAATTCCAGCACCACAGCTGAGATTTGATTCCATTACTAAGCCATCTCATCACACCTTTTCCTCCCACGTAATACCAACCCTAGGCAATCACAGCCAGACCATAAAATGAGTCCTAGAGCTCTTCAGGGGAAGGATCAGCTCAGCATTCGTTGCCGCAATTTGTCCGTAGTGAGAATGAGAAAAAAAATATTAAAGCGGCACACCAGCGATTAATTTTAGAGGTGAAGTAACAGAACACCGAAGCTGTACAGCTGCTAGGAAATACAGCGGAAGATGTGGGGATGTCTTTCCATGAAGTGTCTGATTTCACAATTCAGTGTTATGGGAGGGCATAAATGAAATGCTGGTGCTGCGTTCTAAAAAAAGGAGCTGGATGATTTTCATCACTAACATCTGTCACTATACAAGCTCGAGCCTCGTTACCTTGGCCCAAAAGCCAAGGTTACAGGAACCATTTTCAAAAACAGTGTGTGCTAATTTGGTTTCAACGCCGGGAAGCTAAGTCATTTGCATCATTTTAAGCACTCTGTAAAGAGTGGATAGAGTAAGAGGAATCCTGAAAGTCTCGTGCAAGAGCTGCAATGGGAAGTCATCAGGGCATTTGTAATATGCTAGGCACATCCTCCATTCCACACATTGGTACACAAGCGCACCATGAGCCTGACTCTGGAAATTTTTAGTAAGCACTGTCTGTTGGTCTGCATATGCTCAGTGGAACTCTTTGTGCTCTGAACAGAGGGCGTAAAGCATGGTGCAGACCCAACATCTCTCTAGTTCCTTTTCCGACGGCCAATGTAGAGATGGTCCACAGCAGAGGGGATGGAGGACAAAACGTGGAATACACAAAGGGACCATACATCTCAAAGAACCTCCACGTACAGGTAAGTAACTTGCATTTCTTCTTTGAGTGGTGGGCCCTATGTGCATTCCACATGTGCGAGATTAGCAAGGTGGGTGGGTGCGAAGATGCAGATGTGAAGGCCATTGGTAAGACTGCTGTCCCCATGGTTCTATCTGTAGTAGAAGACTGGACCAAAGCACGGTGTCTTCTGAAGGTATGTAAGGGGCTCCAAGTAGCTGCCCTACTCATCTCCAGTAAAGGTCCCTCTTGCAAAGATGCCACAGAGGTCGCTTGTGTTCTAGTGGAATGGGCTCTCACCTCAGGTGTGTCAGGGAATTATGAGCTAATTGGTAGCAATGGATGACACAGCCCACAATCCACTTGGCGAGTCTCTGCGATGGCAATAAAAAAATTGAGGTGTTTTTCTAATTGCTTTTGTTCTCTGCAGATAAAAAGCCACTGCCCATCGGACATCCAGGGAGTGAAGCCTTCTCTTGTCATCAGAGGCATGTGGTTTTGGACAAAAACACCAATAAGGGGATGGTTTGATTTATATAAAACTCCAAAATTACCTTAGAAGTGAATTTCAAGTGGAAGCAAAAGACCTTCTCTTATGAAAGGTGGTACATGATGAATCTGCCATGCTCCAAGCTTGTTTACCCTTTTGGGTGATGTGATGGTGACTAGGAAGGCAACTTTCATCAAGAGATGGGACATAGAACAGGGGGCTAATGGTTCAAAAGGAGGTTTGGTGAAAACTGAAAGAATGAGATTGAGGTCCCATTGGGGTGATGGCTTCTCCATCGCTGGAAAAGATCTAATAAGCCCTTTGAGGAATCTAGTCCACATAGGATGAGTGAAGATAGTATGGTCCTTGATAGGAGGATGAAAAGCACTGATTGCTGCCAGATGTACCCATAGGGAACTGATAGTGTTGTGTCAGCAGATCAGGAAATGCTCAGATGTCGATGGGTTGACATTTTCAAGAGGTGTGAAAACCAGAACTGCCTTGGCCAAGGGGCATGATGAGGAAGACCCAAGCTCTGTCCTGATGAATCTTTTGCAGGACTTGTGGTACCAGTGGGATGGGTGGAAACGCATACATGAAGTGTCTGTTCAGGGTAACAGAAAGGCATAGCCCCCTGAACTCCATCTCAGAGCCACTCTGGAACAATACAGGGGGAGTTTTCTGTTCCCTTGTAAAGCAAAGAAATACCAGGGTGGTATTCCCCATTGGTTGAAGATCTTATTGAGAACAGAATGGTGACTCTCCCATTTGTGGTCTGTTGACTGTCTGCTAGGGAGTTCTGCGCCCCTAGTAGGTATACTGCTGAGAGAGTGAGGTGATATCTGATAAACCAATTCCAGAGTTCAATACCTCTACACACAGGGAGAGGGATCTTGTTGCCCCCTGCTTTTTTATGAAGACAGCTGTCGTATTGTCTGGCATTACTTGGATATGTTGGGATTGGATAAGTGGGAGGAACGTGTTTCAGGCCCGACGGACCACCTTTAATTCCAGTAAATTGATGTGCACACTGGCCTCTTGAGGGGTCCAGGTCCCTTGTGCAGTGTGATTGTTCATACGAGCTCCTCAACCTAATAGGAAGGTGTCCAGGACTATAGTCACTTGGGTGTAAGGGTTAGGAAAGGAGCTCCCACCCAAACTGTCTCCAGCTTTGTCCACCAGGTGAGAGAGGCCAAAACCTTGTCTGGAATTTATACTTGGGCTTTAATGTTGTCGTTTTCTGGTGAGTAAATGGACTGAAGCCAGGTCCCTAGGCAGTGGAGATGGAGCCAGGCAAATGGCTTACTGGAGGTGCATGAAACCACGTGGCCAAGAAGAGAAAAGCAAGTCCTGACTGTGGCCCGATGTTTGAGGGAGACCTGTTTTAGTCATGTCATGATGTCCTGGAATCTCTTGATGGGGAGATGAGCTCTCACTGTAGTCAAATCCAAAGTTGCTCTTCTGAAGTCTATGGACCTCCTGGGGTCAGAGTAGACTTTTTGTGGTTGACACAGATTCCCAGGGAAGATATAAGACAGAGTAGGAATGTTGTTGCCAACTGGACTTCTGTCCTGGAAGTGTCCATCTGAAGCTGGTTGTCGAGATATGGCAAGACGGCGCAAGTGTTTTGTCTCATCCAAGCTGCCACTACTGAAAAGGCCTTGGTGAACACCCTGGGTGCTGTAGCTAGTCTGACTGGGAAGAATTCTGAATTGGAAGTGGTCCTGCCCAATGAAGAATCAGAGAAACTTTCTGTGGGATGAGTGAATATATGTCAAGGGTCATGAACCAAGTCCCCTCTTCCTGAAAGGGGATTATTGATGCCAACGTAACCACGCAGAATTTTAATTATTGGATCAATACATTAAGTTGGCATCTGCCACTGGATTTCTTGGGGTCCAAGAAATAAAGGGAGTAGAACCCCTTCCTTCCCTGATGTTGAGGGGGCACCCACTCTATGTCCCCTTTCCAGAGAAGAGAATTTACCTTGACACAGAATGTCCTTGTGAGAGTGGTCCCTGAAAAGGGGTCAGAAAGGGGGTTTTGGTGGGGGAGGCAATTGCATAGCCATGGTGGATGATGTCTAGTACTTACTTGCCTGTAGTTATCGCTGTCCAGTTGAGAGGCGGCCACCAAACGTGGGGGGAGTACTAAGGAATGGCATTGATGTCGGTTTGCGGTCTTTGACCGTGCCATCAAAATAACCCCTTGGCTGGTGAGTGGGGTTAGGTGACCGTTGTAGAGGTAGAAGAAGCTGTATGTCTGGATCCTTGAGTCTTTTGCTTCTTACATGGGGGTTCATATGAGTGGTGGTGATAGAATGCCTTGAGCTGGTCTGGGTCCAAAGGGTTGCTTATTATGTTTCCTCTTCAGGCCTGGGGAGTAAATGCCCAGTGATCATAAGGTTGTTCTAGGGTCTTTTAGAATGTGCAAAGACTGATGAGTCTTGAAGTGACACTTTGGCCATTAGCCTGCCTTCATCAATCAGGGCTTGGCGCTGAGCCCTGTCCTCCTGGGAAAGTCTGTCTTTAAAATCTTAAATTTGGTGTAATTAAGGAAATCATATTTTGCTAACAACGCCTGGTAGTTATAGACTCTGAATTGCAGACTAAACTATGAGAAGACTTTCCTACCCAAGAGATCGAGTCATTTAATGCCCTTGTTAGTTGGGGGTAGTCTTAGAGTACTTTTCTGTAGCCACTTGCAACAATGGGGCACCTGGCATTGGCCACTGTTGGAAGACAGGATAGAGTGGGCTAGATGGACCTTTGGTCTGACCCAGTATGGCCATTCTTATGTTCACTAAGAAGTTGGGTGCTGGATGGCTGAATAAAAATTCTGCCCCTTTAGCTGGTATGAAATATCATTTCTCCACTCTCCTTGAAGTAGGGGTTCCAGGATAGCTTGGTTAACTGGAAGGGCCACTCAAAAGGCCAGAGGGCTAGAGATTGTCCCAATGGCCTTGTTGTGTGTCTTGGACCTCTTTGAGGTTTCTACAGCCCAGTTGCCACCTTCCACAACAAATTCAGGAAGACGGTAGGATGATGGAGCAACCGCCTCATCCCTGAAGGGGACCACGTACCAGTCAGAACCAGCTTGATCTCTTCCTCCTCTGCAAATCCTGATGAAGCTGGTTGGTATCAGCTGAGAGAGGAGCGACAGTATGATTCCCACATAGATCCCAGGCACCTGCTGTATGGATACCATGGGCCCCAGTAAGACCAGCAGGAATTAACCAGAGGGGGAGGACCCCAAGGCATCAGGCACCAGTGATCCCCTGCATAGCTGTATTTGGAAGGAGGCAGGCTGTTCCAATACCTTCCTTGGTCTCCGACCGGACTTGGTTTCCCTTGGGTGGGGGAGGAACCTCATCACACACATCAGATTCACTTGACTAAAGGATAGGCTCCTGTTCTACTGGTGGCACCGATGGAACTGGTGGGAGGATGTTCGATGTAGATGTAGTAGGAGGTGATATTCTTCCCCTCAAGGTGGTTTCCCCAGATGTAGGGCTGTCTCTAGGAAGAGCCTGACATGATAACAGGGGAGATGTGGGTAGGACAAAGTGAAGATATCCTCAATCAATGTAAAGTTTTGGGTCCTCCCTGGTGGTTGGGGGGCTCATGGGAGGGTATTGGTGGATCCAAGTCACCCAAAGGCTAGTGTTCAGGGGATGCCACACAGAGAATGTTGAAGCCGTCAGATAGGATCCCAGAATTGAGCTCCCAGATGGAACTACTGGGTACTGCTCCTTAGGTTTGAAGGGTAAAGCCAGAGCCAGTACCATTGGATCTCTCTTTTGTGTCTTTCCTTCTTGGACAGAAGGTTTATGCAGGCCTACTTTTTAGGACCCAAGCAAGAGAGCCCACCTGACTTTGACTGAGCTAGGGAGGGACCCTTTCTCTCAGTGGCAGATCTGGACAGAAATTTGTCCTTATGACTATGTTCACGTCCCCTAGTCTCACAAGAGAATTTCTTAGGCTTGAGAGGTTTTTTTTGCCTTGACTGAAAATCTCGTGCTTGGAGGGGCACTGCTCACAGTCCGAGGACGATGTGCAGGGGGCCTCCCCATCCTGAATCTGAATGAGGTCTCACTCTGCTCCATCTGGTGCTTCTGCAAATAGAGCTCTTGTCTCTCACAAGTTCAAGGAGGGAAGGAATGGCAGATACTGCACTTGGTGGCAATATGAGCTTCCACAAGGAAACAGAGGCAGCACTGGTGGCTACCACTAGCAGAAAAGGAACTGGAGTAGGGGAGAGAGTTCTTGAACCCCAGAACCATTGGCATAGCCCCGCTTTGGAGGGTAGGGAGTAATTAATATGCTGACCATAAAAACACTAAGCTATTAAGTTATTTACAAATTGCATTCACAGGTTTAAAGAAGAGGAAGATCAAATGGACACACAATTCTGACTCTACCATGTGGTGGTAAGAAGGAACTGGAGAGGCATTGGTCCACACTTCCCTTTATACCCTAGGTTCAGAGCATAAAGTGTTCCTCTGTGCATGTGCGGCTCAATGGACACTGCTTACTAAACATTTTGGGACTGAGGTGCATGGTGCACATGCATACCGTCATGTGGAATACACACAGCGACCATCACTTGAAGAACATTGGCTTCATATGAAATTGGAAATCAGGTGCAGAGTTTTATGGACAATGTTTATGTTTCAAAAGACTTCATGCTCCATTTTACCATCAGGATCTATTCCCACATGCAGGTCAACATGTTCTCCATGCTGATGACAGGGTTACTTATTGCCAGCCATCCCTACTGACTGCACATTCAAAACACACGGCTCCTCTCCAACATGTGATCCAATCAGCTGGATTACTTTAAAACCTGAACTGGTTTGTTATTAGATATAGTATTTTCAGATAGAAGTTCTCTCTCTGCCTTGAATTCCATATTTGTCTGTTCATCCCAGCATCAAGTGCCCATGATAGTTGAGAATGAGCCTAGAAAAATGAGTCATCATAATTCATGGTTTACACATAATTTCACTTTGACATTCGGATTTGAGCAAGTAATTTGATCTGTAGTTGCTTTCAATGGACACATGAAATAAAACACCATGCAAGACAACTGAAAACATTGACTTAAACAGTTATAGATTTTGCTCTCCTTTCAGGTGACATCATGGAAAGATATTACCGCCTTCGGTGACATTTGTTGATGGGTATTACTGTTCTCCCTGAGCTCAGGGAAAGGGTATTACTGGCACAATCAACACCACACTTAACAGCAAAAAACCACCCCTTCTGACAGGCACATTATGGGAATATAATGGCTAGCTACTATAATTGCACAATCCTTTTGGTGCCCAGAGTCGGCACATGTCCCATTGCTAGCAGGTGGCTGTATGATGAAAATCCTGAATGCTGTTGCCAAGAGTCTAAAATCCATCATTAGTGCAAGCATTATATTTACTCCCAATCCACCCCAGCCAAGGAAACTAAAGAAACAGCCTGAAATTGTTTCAATTACAGTTGGTAATCAATACAGTTGTTCAGTGTCAGCTCAAAACCTGCCGCTACAGCCATCAGTTCCTCACAAAATACCTCCCCCTGCTAGGAGTCTAGCTGCTCAGCTTCCAAGGCTAATGAGAACACTGAGATGGCGATGTTAAATATTCCCCTTCACTAAGATGCTAGATTAAATCTTGTGAGAACATTTCCTTCTTGGAAGAGTGGAAAATCTCTGCTTTGTGCACTTAGGGAAACCAGTGCCAGATCAGAAGGGTTTTAGATCTTTGCTCCACTTCATCAGGAACTGACTTGAGACTGAACTTATTTCTGATGCCCCTCTGCAAGTCAGACTACTAGAAATTAGTTTCATTTGCTCTGGATATTATTTTATTTAAAAAACAAACAAAAAAACAACCCAAAGGGAGGCTGTGTAAAGGGAAGGAAATGTTTACCTGTTAAATTATCTGAGACAACTCAGACTGGATAGGTATTCTTATTCAAGCAAAAGAAGCCAATTAAAGTGACTTTTTGAATATAATATTACTAGAAACGGTCAGTTGAATGTCTAAAAAACACCTGGAATCAAAAGAAGAAAATTGGACTGAAAATTAACAGGCAAATTCACCCCTAATACTACTGTTTAGGGTAGGTTTACACTTACCGCGTCGACCCGGAAGGTGAGTTCGACTTCTCGGAGTTCGAACTATCGCGTCTGATCTAGACGCAATAGTTCGAACTCCGGAAGCGCTGCGATCGACTCCGGTACTCCACCACTGCAAATGGTGGTGGTGGAGTCGACGGGGGAGCCGCGGAGTTCGACCCCGCCGCGTCTGGACAGGTGAGTAGGTCGAACTAGGGTACTTCGAATTCAGCTACGCTATTCACGTAGCTGAATTTGCGTACCCTAGTTCGACCCCCCTTCTTAGTGTAGACCAGGCCTTAGTCAGAGCATGACTTTCACCTGCAATATGTAGATTGACATATTGCATCTAAAGACCAGTTATTTACAAGTGGAGGGAACTGTTTTTCATTAAAAATTCTGTTTGTAAAAAGACAATATGCATAGTCCTCTAGATACCAAGAGAATCAGAAATCTTCTCTCGATCTCACACACAGTGGTTTCCAATCTTATTTCACCAGAACCAAGTTAGCAATATGAAAGTGCCTCTCTTATCCATCTTAGCAGTTTTAAACAGGTAGCCCTCACCATTCTATCTAGGGTGACCAGACATCCAGATTTTATAGGGACAGTCCCGATTTTTGGGTCTTTTTCTTACATAGGCTCTTATTACCCCCCACCCCCATCCCGATTTTTCTATCTAAGGAGTAAAATGGATCAAGCTTCAAGAGTTCATGAAGTCTTTGGCTTTTTCATTTCTCTTTGGCAAAAGGTGTTTGGAGTATGTGTTGCTGTTTGGTTGATTTGCTCATTTCAGGTGTTTAAACTTATTTTTCTTGGGGTGGGGGGAGGAGGAGGTAGAGTTTAGGTAGATGTTGCCGTGTTGAATGTCATTCTTTCTATGGTGGAAAAGCTTTTTCAAATAGGAATGTTGTGCAGTTTCCTACAGATAGTTGACCTCTGAATTTGCCTAGTCTCTTTGGAACGCTTGCTCCATACCCTTAACCGAGAATGTTTTGTCCCCAATTCCCATGTGCTTTGTGATCTGTCTTGTCTCAGAGGAGCACAACTGCTGATGCAGTTCATAGATCAAAATTCAGTTTAATGTAGATGGGACTTGATCCACTAAATGTTTTGAAAATGAGGACCTAGAACTTAAATTGCCATGTGAAGTTAACTGGGAGCCAGTGAAACATGGGTTTGATGTCCTCACAGTGGTCTAGAGGGCCCTGCTAAGATCTATTCCCCCTTGTGCTAGCTTACTATATGCATGTAGTGCCTATGAGTAGCTGTCTAAGAAAGTATCCGAGGGGGAGCCATGTTAGTCTGGATCTGTAAAAAGTGACAGAGTCCTGTGGCACCTTATAGACTAACAGAGGTATTGGAGCATGAGCTTTCGTGGGTGAATACCCACTTCGTCAGATGCAAGTTTATAATTTACATGGACAAAGGAAGTTATTTTATGCATTTTACGGATTAGAAGCTACGATATTCCTAGGTCTGCCACTGGCCTGATCTGTGATCACAAGTGAGTCACTTGACCTCATAGGGACATCTACCTACCATAAAACAATACAAACTATTTGTCATATATGGTATATATGTATCACTTCTTTACCGAAATGCAGGAGCTGTTTAACTGTGCACAGCGATGTTACAACACTTTAAGACAGTTAGTGAAGAATACTATTGAGTTGTAACCCTCCAGAATCTCCCCATCCCAGCTCTGCTTGAGGTTTAGGGCTGTATATTACTGGATTTCTGATTCAGAAGCCATTTCTCTCACACTCCAGATTCCCTCAAGCCCACCCCTGCCTGGGGTCTTGGCATTTTACCTTCTGCTTGGACAAGGGAAGAAATGTCTTCTGCATTACTGTTGAAGCATAGAGGGTCCCTTTGGTTCTTCATATTGCACTGCCTCCCACCCACAGTGCCCTGGGTCACGGTCACTCCCTTTTAGGGGTTGCAGTGGTGGTCTCTTGTTTGACTGGAAGGTAAGCTCCTTCAACAGACATATGTTGCTTATTAGCTTGGATCACAGAAGGTGCTGGAAGACTAGCAACGCCTCCCTTATGAACGAACATGACGTTTCCACAATCTGCAAAGCTCTGCCTATCCAGCTGCCGGAAAGCAGCACAATGAGATGTGGCTCTGTTATTCCAGCTGTGTAGCATCTCTTTGCGAGGAGGGTGAAAAAGTGATGAGTGCCATCTTGTGAAATAAAATTCAGATCAAATGAGACAAGATGATGTTTTCTTAAACTAAACCTGCTTTCAGATTATTCATATTCAATATATTATTCATATGTGGGGCTGAGGAATTGAAAGCCAAGAAATTTTATTGAGCGAGAACATTGGATTCAAATGACACCCCAACATGCAATTTGAAGCAACGTGCAGATTAAAATAGTCATCTAGTAAAGAAACCACACACTTAACTCTTCAGATAAATACTAACCAATTTTATTTTATAAATACAGATGCAGAGATTTTTTGCAATTACCAATGGAACTTTAACATGCCATTTATTATGGGATATTTTATTTCGTTTTAGTTATTTAAAGTACCTGGCTAGGCAAGGATAAGCCAACACACTTATGCTTGCTATAAAAATAGAGCTGGACACAAATCTTCCAAAGCTAATATTCTGAGAAATCTTAGGAATTTCTAGTGGGGGAAGAAAATGCAATGAAACATTTTCACTTGAAAACGCTTGCAGACTTAACAGTGTGTCTGCTGTGCAGAAACTAAAAGGCTCTTGGCAACTAAAATGCACAGTGATATATCATCCAAATTTACAGTTTGCCTCCATTCCCCCTCACCCCAAGATTTTTTTTTAATTCAGTAATTTACAAGGCAAACTGTAAAAGAGCCACGTGGTGGCGGCTTGCGCAATAATTTTGCCTTATAATGGCAAAAATAAATTTGTCAATGCTTTGATTAGCCCCAAGACACTATTGTAGGTAGAAGGTTATAAAACGCTGCCAAGAAACATGGTGGCAATTTAAGGTGTGGGTGTGCTGAAAGGATTCATTATTGAAGAAAGTGGGTAAAGCAAACTTGTGCAACAAACATGCAGACTCAAGAATAGCTGTACTGTGACATAAGCATTATAATTACAGGGGTCAATAGTGGTTCATTAGAAGAGTTTTTATAAACTCCAGAAACACTGGGTTAAAGAGCAACACAACACAACATGAGGGAAGACAACTATTGGGCTTCATTTGGTTGTGTGGAACCTGAGATAATCAATTTGAAAATAATGCAAAAAGTATTTTAAGTCACACTGATGTTCTATGAACCCCATTTAATACATTGTCCAATTGCTTTGAGTCAAATGGTGCCTGTGTAAGGGATATAATTTTACAACTTTTCTTTGGGTGGCTTTAGAGACACCACAGCACAGGCTACATTGTACTCCCAAATATAATGACTTTCCTCATGCATGTACTGTATGTATCAGTAGAAGTGCTCCACCCGCAAATGTGCATGAGTGACTCCTATTGCCATTGGTGCTCAGACTGGAGGTTGTAGGTGGTTCTGCGATATTTCTCTCTGCTAGCAGAAGAGAGAAAGAAGGTAAGATGAAGTCATTAGCACGAAGCATCCCACCACTTTGTTCTCATCCGAAGCACAGAGATTTCAATGGGAATTCTGTGCATTCAAATTTGGCTCTCATTATGCTGTCCATAGGGTTTAGTAAAAAAATATTTTTTTTAAGTTTTCCCCACGCATAGTAATAGTGCTTTAAAACAGCTGTTAGTTACCCTATGGAAATATACACTTTTTTTGGAATGCAAAGGAATTTTTCATGATGTTAGAACTGAAGCACCATCTTCCAGGGCCGATGGGGCCCAATCCCACAAGGTACTTAAGCATGTGCTCAACTTTAGGCATTTGAGTAGTCCCACTGAGTTAAATGGAATATGTTCATGCTTGATGTTAGACACATGCTTAATATCTTGGCCTTAATTTCTGAATGCCTGTTTTTAATGTTTCTTGCAATATCCTAAAAGTAGATGAAATACTGTAGAAAGGCTAGGTTAACTAATGCAGTTATAAACAAGCTTTTGAAACTTTTAATGAAAATATAAATAGGATTTCAATATACTCATTAAGGTGCTACATAGAAAATGCAGCTACTAGACTGCAACTATGTGTATACTGTATCTCACACTCAATGTATTGGTTTGTCAACCTACAATGTTTAGATTACACATATCCACAGTTTAAATTAATTCAGGTTAACCTTATGGTGAAGTTAGAAAGTAACAGACTTGCTTACTGGTTCAAGAGAAAGGCTAAAGTGGGAAAGAAAAATCAGGCATAATGAAGTAAATTAAACTTTTATTCTGCTATATATATATATTGATATTTGAGAGCTCACAACTGAGCCCAAATTCTTGGGTATACAATATAGAAAGCAAGAGCAATGAAATCCGAACTCAGACAAATACCAGGAAATCACGAGCAGCCTGCAAAATCTGTTTTTCCATTAGTGCAGTTGTAAACACATGTGCCAGTGGTAAACTACCTATCTACAATCAAACTGCATAATAGGTCCAATGTACTGATTGCACATAGTCTGGACCTACTTGAGAGTGTCCATGAAATCCATCACAGCACCTTGATGTCTGAAAGCAAGACATCTCATACTACAAATGATAGGTGGAACCTGCTAATATAATGCATTTTTAGGCTTTTGCCTGTGGTGTAATAGCTCTATTTTAATCCTAAACCAGGAGTGGGGCAATTTCCATTGGTTAGATTAAGAGATGACTGTTGAAGAATAGTTAAGTTAATTAGCCCTCAAGGTTTCCACCTGGAAACTTTGCCTGCTGATAGCAGCAGTGAGTGTAGGAGGGGAGGGAATTGGTGTGGGTATCGTTTACGTGGGGAAAAACTGCATGAATCTCATTTAGATGCTTATAAAAAGATGCATGTTTCTCTGGTACATTTACACCAGGCTTTAAAGAACAGAAAACCCATCAGTGCAATCTTAAAATTTTAAGGATTGCAAAATTCAACTGAATAAGACGCTGTTCAAAAGTAGCAAGTTCATGGTATTTCTGTAACACTGACTACATTGCTCAAGAGAAACTGTATATTGGAGAAGGTAAAAATATAATGACTGCTGGTCTTACCATAGATATATTTTTAAATTAACTTTTTCCCCTCAAAAGATGAAAATAAAATAACTAAATAATAACATAAGCAGACAAAGATTCATACAAGGGCCTGATTGGCACTAAAATCTCTTTCAAAGAAAGTATTTAGAATGGACTCTGGTACCTGAAAAAACAGCTTATAAATACCAGACAAAGAAAGGACTGGAAGCAGAGTCAAAGTTTACCTGGACAGTGAATATACCATGATCCTGTGTTATCACTCTCAGTTACAAAGTTCATTTTCCAACACCAAAGGAACAGCTTTAATCATTTTTCCATAATTAACACAAAGGATTATAAGTGCAACTTTATCTTCATTTCAGATCACTGATATCACCGTGGTACTGTCCACTACCGAATTCCTGTTGAAGCTTACTTGTCCGAACTTTTGCGTGGTCTGCGAAAGCTGGACATGTTTTCGTTCAGTGCATAGATCCTTCGGGAGAACTCCTCAAACTCCCCTAGAACTTGATCATCACATTCCACTGCCACAGCATGGTCCACCGGGATGCAGTTAAAGGCTTCTAGCTGATCTCCGGTGCTGAATCCTGTTGCTTCCATCCCAATTATTTCCTCTGCTTGCTCAACAGTGCAACAAAGATCAGTGCTGAGGGGAGGATGGAACTCGCATGGCTGCTCGCTGCTTGCACTGCCAGTGCATTCACTAGGCAGAAATGTTCCATTTATTGCACTAGTATGTCCCAGGAAAGACTCCTGCTGGTCTTGGACATTATTCAGACTCCCATTTTCTGCATTTAAACTGTCACACAAATCCTCTCTTTTGTTGGTTTCTTTTGAGAAGTCCATGGAGGTATCTAAGGATGAGGTTAGCGATCCAGATTTTTTATCCGACTCTTCTACAGGTGCTGCAATGGCAACAGGCTGTGCTAATGCAGAATTATAACTAGGAGGGGGGGTTTTGTACTGTAGTCTTTCATTCTCTGAGCTGGCCCGTTTCCGGTGTCCCTTATCTGGGGAAGGAGGCCCAGTAGATAAGCCAACATCCAAGCCACCGAAGGTAGAACTTTGTCTCTTTGGAACTGGAATTGCACTAGAAATATGATGCCGATCACTATAAAAGAAAAAGATAAAAATGACAAAACCATCATCAATGTGTGATCACAGCACAAAAGGTTATAGCCAGAAGAGCATCAGTTCAGGAGTATGACAAACTAATTACTACTGAGCTCGGACAACCTATTACTTGAGGACTCCTAGCGCAAAACCAGGAAGTTTGGTCCTAGAGTACTGGCACCCAAAATTTATCACTTAACGCTGTACACTGCAGAAGCTATCCCAAGTTATAACTTCATTGACAAAACTAAAAGCTCAGCTGGGGTGTATGTAGAAAACTTCCACTGTCTAAAAGTCAACCAACCAAGAAACTATCATGTTACACTGATTCATACAGTTACCTTAATGTAAAGTTTTCATTCTCGTCATGAAGTCCTCCAATAAGCAATCACCGCAGTTGCAAGCACTGTATTTCAAGGAGAAGCTCCCAATAGCATGGCCTATTGCGAGATTTCAGGAGATATTGCACAGGATCTCGACTATTATAAAATTAACTTGTGCTAGCAGTATAAGGGCTTGTAAACACTACAGAGAAACTATGGCCATCAGAACTCTAAGTAATGCTGGTGCTAGAAAAAAGCCAGCATCAGTTCCTGACCAGCAAAGACAGAAAAGAGTAGCAGTGAGCCAGACTGTGGATTAAAATCAGTTTACATGTTACTCTACTCCACAGTAAGTTTTTGAAAAGTGATTTGTAAAATATTTCAAATGCTTCAATTATCTATATTTTTTTACATCAAATGAACACCAGCAACACAGCCTTCACAAGCAAATTTATGATAGCAATAAGCAAATATGGCGGTGGTTAATGGTGGGAATGCTGCCCATGAGGAAATTGAAGTCAGCGACTCAGTTCATATTTGTTGGCAAAGAGCCATTATTTGGTAAACTGTTTGATTACTAAAGCTCTTGGTATATACAGAACACATTTCATTACCAATCCCCTGAACAACTCAATCCCCTAACATTGTTGGCACATGTGGCCTCCAAAAAATCAGTCAAGTTTGAACAATACTCCCCTTCCCACTCAAGGGCTGATGCGCTGTGTTATTTCCATGCTTACTGTGGAGGAGAGTACACAGCACTGCTCACTGAAACCCAAGTTGCTTTACAAAAAAAAGTGAGAATTCCAGCCTGGGGAACATGTGGCATGGAGAGAGAAATTACTTGTCCAAAGCCATAAAGAGCGGCATGACAGAGCTGGGAACAAAACCCATGTTTCCCAATTCCCAGGCCAGTGCCTTATCTTCTGGACCTCAATGCTGCTTCGGGCCTCCCTTACCGCAAGCTTTTTTGAACACACTTTTCATTAAGTTTCCATTTATAAATTGTTTACAAACGGTTAATAAATGATCAATAGATGTTATAAACATCTTAGAGAGTAGCATGTGCTCTAGAGGGTTTCAGCACACCAGGAGATGGCGTTATAGATGATCATAAGCAACCCCTACTGACCTGTTGGACTCCAACCATTAGCTATTAATTAAAACAAACCATTTAACAGCCCTTTATATTATCGATTTGTAAATGGAAACCTTCATACAAAGTGCAACCTTTTAAAAAAAACTGTGTGCCGAAGACTGCAATCAGGCTATATGTTTTAGTCAAGTGTACAAGGAGTAGTCTGCTCCACTTTTTTTTTTTTTAAATTCCTTTTAGCTTTGGATGCAGTAAACAACCACCAAATACTCAGCACTAAAGTATAAGATACTAGGTTCCTCAAATCCTAACAAAAAGTCTTCCTTTCCTTCATTTCCTCTGGGTTTGCTGAGCCTTCCCTGTGAGCCTTAGACTGAGAAACAAAGAAACAGAGGGGAAGAACTGACTGCTATGTTTTCAGGAAGTTTCATGCCACCCATTTAAAAAAAATATAGTCTAATAGTTTTTATATAAAGCATTTTGCTCTGCACGAAGCTATAACATGTTTTATGGTTAAGTTACATATCTTAGAGATTTACTCTGAGCCCTGAGGGTTTATGAAGACTCACAAGGCCAGACCATATTTCTTAAAGCATTCCTTGGCAAATTGTTTGGCGCCAAAGGAAAGGAGCATGTCGTTCTGAAGTTGTTTATGTGACGTAATATTCTCATCTCATAAATAAATAGCTATAAAAGACAATCACATCTGACTGCTCATTCATTGTTTAACTGAAAGGGTCTGTCTGGTCATTTAATCAATAGCAGCTACTTTTTAGTATAAACTGACTGCTTACGCATTGCTAAATGAGACAATACTGTCTTCTGCCTGTTTCTAGAGATATACTGGATAACTACATGGTAGAACAAATTATTTCCTTCATGCATCTGGTGAATGGTCCCTTCTTAATAAGAAGTTGCATCCTTTGCCCAACAGATCTAGTAGCACACACGACTTGACCTGACTGAGTGGGGGGAGTTTGAACTCTGAATGTTGGCTGCCCAGTGACGGGCTGAGCAGAAAAGAACCAATGCCCCACCTGAAGTGGGCAGAGCACAGGGGAATAGACTTTCCTAGTCTGCTGCCCCTGCCATGGGCGTTGCTGGAAGAGGCCCATCAGCCTGTTGGGAGGAAGAGGTAGACAGAGCCTGGCCTTCTCCCATCAGTCTTGGTGGTGAACGAGAAAGCGTCACAATTGCAGCACCATTTGCCCAGTGAAGCAGGAATTTGGGTACCGCTACACTTGTGGCACTTTGCCATCTGGTTGCCCTATGAGGAGCCTATGGCATTTGTCTTCAGCAGAGTCAGAAGTTGAACAGAAGAAAATGCAGGAGCCAGTCTGTACAGGGAACTCAGTCAGCCGCGTGGGGAGAAGAGACAAGGAAGGCAGTGATTTGTCACTCAGTCTAACAGTTCAAACTGCAGAAAGAAACTCACTAGTCCAGACCATCAAAAGCATCGGGGCAGGACCAAGAATATGTGCACCACTGTTATTTAAACAGCCCAAGAGTATGTCATGTGACTCACTACACATGGTTTATAATCTCACTTCACAAGGGGGCAAAAAATCCCAGGAACAATGTTCCAAAATTACTTTGGAGTCTGGATGAAGACAGAGTGACCATTGTGTAGAATGGGCTTTTCATGTCTTGAACGATTTGATAAGTCTGCCTTCTCCATCACTAAATATATACGCAATCTGTTTTAAATGGTAATGTTTTAAAAAACCATGCCAGAGAAGGGGGGGAAAAAAAATCATTCACATGCAGCCCAGCACTAATCCTCTTTCTACCTCAAGCGCAAATCTTATTCCCCCCTCCCCACAAAAAGGTGGGCCACTCCATGAATTGATTCCAACATTAATTTCTTCTGTAAAATTCAAAGATGAAATCATTCTCCTTGGGTGCTATAACAACGTCAGGGGTCAATAGTCAAACAAGAATCTCTTCCTGCTAGTTGGAACCCCAGGAGAACCACATTGTCCAAAGAAGGGGAAAAAAATACTGCTTCAGCCCAAAAAGAGCTAGACCAGCAATTGTGGAACTAAGCCAAAATATTCAAACAAAATAAGGCACACCTCTTACAACAGAAGGAAAAAACACGGCGAGATAGGGCATATATTTTAGAGAATGTGTTCGTGCTAGGACACAATGATGGCAGCTGCATAAACAGACATGCCACATTAACTATATTGCAGACATTTAGTGAGTAAAGGGTCAGAAACAAGTTTAATAAAAGCAGAGAAAGTTTTTTGGATTTGTTCTCTTTTAAACCATGGAACACATTTATAAGACAAGACTTTTTAACTGACGTGACAAAAAAGGTTGTTCATCGGCAAAAATAAGGAACTTCCTTTCCCTGCAAATAGGTCAAGTGTGCAGATAGGATCATTTAGTGTACATCTCTAACAGTCTAATGCAGCAGCAATGCAAAATTAATTTCTAATGATTACAAAGTTACTTCTCATTTCTTTAGAATTTGAGTATGCACAGGCTGCTGTAGCTTCTCCAGGTCTACAGGACAGTCATGTCGGGCCATATTTCTTTAACAGTAAACAGAAGAACTAATGCACTGTATTGGAACACTTACTATGCTGAAAATTATGAGAGGGGCTATAGTACATAAAATGACCCTCCGCCTCCTGAACAGCTTACAATTTAAGACCCTGATCCTGCAATCAGATTAATCAAGGCAGAATCTTAAGCGACTCCGCTAAAACCAATGGGAATCTACCTATATGAATCTGATTGTAGGAGCAGGTCTAACTTCAGATATGACAAAAATCAGAGCTGGGAATTTGGGAGAGGGGTTACAGAGAGAATTGCTAAGTTATTTGGCATTTGCTACTGTTCACCACACTAAAACATAGTTAGTACAAATAAAATAGGTCTTACATTTAGAAGACTTTACAGATATTAAATTGCTCTAAGCAGGAAATCAACTTGATCATTCTGCTGCAGGGCATTCATCCCATCTGGAGTCAGCAGAACTATGAAAAAAGGATTAAGTGTATTGCTGTTCTAGGAACATGAGGTGCATCAAGGAGGGTGGTGGGAGAAGGATCAATGAACTGTATCCACAAAATGATGGTCAGAGTGGAGACTGGGGGCAAACAGTATAATAAACTGCAGCTACAAGCCAGGTGTTTCAATTGCAAGCTCCTTGGGGCAGGGCTGTGTTCTTACACTTCTGGTTCAATAATTAAAATAAAGGTACTATACCTTCTCTATTCTGCACTGGATTCAGACTGGCCAAAGGCTAAATGAAATGTACAAATTTAGGGAATATACAGGAGCAAATAGCTAAATAAAACAAATAGGACAATTAGGGGTCACATATCCACAATTAAAATAATTAAAATTACAAAAAGATGTTGGAAAAATACCATGTGAGTATTCTCACTGCAACATATTTAGGACAAATTCATCCCTGGTGTAATTCTACTGAAATCAGGGATTAATTTGCCCCCTTTTTTAATAAAGACCCATCAGCGCTCATGTACTTATATTTTCCTTTGTCTCCAGTTTCGTATTATATTACCCCAGTCACACCAATGGCTTAGCATTTTTTTTTTTAAACTTTGCAATGGTTAGAACTCATGTTTGATTAAGTGTATTTTATAGTATTCTACAATCACAACTTAAGAGAAAGCACAAGAACTTGAAGGTTGATTCTTTTCTACAACCTTAAAGATGTATTGGCATCTAGAGATGAGTATATTCAAGTTACTGCCTACAAAATCAGTACAAATGAAGTGTGATAGTAAGGGATTGTCAGTATACGCCTTCCCTTAACTGGATGGTGTGACTTATGGTCTTCCATTCTAAGCCTTCAAATATTTCCCCATGGATGGCAAATGATATCTGACTAGATTGTGGATGTTAGACAAACAGTGGGTTACTTAGTTTTGCAGCTGATTAAGTAATGTTCTCAGTTAGCAAGCAAAAGCTAATTGGCAGAGGACTTTTTAAAAAGTTACTTCAGAAGATGTGAAATTAGTTTGTCTAGCAACTATGGAGACTGACGTCTATCTACTCAATTGGTGGCAGTGCAAGACTTCCCAGGCTGCCTTGCTAAGATACAACCCTGATGAAAACTGTTTCTAAGGTCAAGTTAGTTCAGCTTCCAATCCCAATTACTTGGCTCATCTTCTGAGACTGTAAACAGATGTGGACCCCAGTCCACTAGGAATGGTCTGAGACCAGAGAAGTATATGAAATGATTTGGTAAATTGCCATCAGACCATTACGACTTTCAGCCATCAATTTGGACCAGACTGGAGTCAGTGACCTATGGGGCAAAAGGTAATGCTAGTATGAAGTGGAATTTATAAATAAAAATTGGGAAAACTGACAAATTTACTGAGCATTATAGATAAGCATATTACATCAGTGACAGAATCTGTATGTTCCAATTGTGTCCGGATTTCAAAAAGCCAAATAATAATACGCCTTTAAGCCTTACAACGTACATAAAGTTACTTCACTAGCAGCCCAAAATAAAGCAGTTATCTGGGGCACCACTACTGTTTCCCTTAAAGTCTGTTTAGGGTTCTCTCTTCACCGATTGCTGGTAATATCTTTTGATACTCTCAGAAGCACCTATTGTGCAAGAGACAGGAATTCTGCTGTGCAGCAATCTGGGAGTTCAGAGAGATTTTTTTAAAAATCTATTTTTTTTTAAACAGTCAAGAGATGTGAATTGTGATCTGTTCACAACTTTCTTTTTAAAAAAGTTCTTTCAATCAGATTCACTTGTGATTATTTATTCAGTCTGTAGCAGGCTCTGAAACGATAATGTATTATGAAAGACAGAATACAATTCATAGTCTCAAGAATGTATCTTTCCCTCCCTACAAAATGTTTCCTCTGAGGAACATTACTAGATCACAGCTGGTCAAAATACTAAATCTTGATTATCTGGCCAGAAGCCAAAATCCACAGCTATGCTCTATGGTACGAGAATACTTTAAAAAATAACTTAAACACCATTTGATTTTTTTGTTGTTGTTGCAAACTATGACCTCATGGTAATAAGAACGCTAACTGAAGGTGTTTAAGTTGGTTTATAGCCATTTGAAATGTCTGAAACTCCAGGCACAGCTCTAAGCCAATATCATGTCAACTGTGCGAAAAAGCAATAATAGTTTCTCACCTTCTTAAAGATTACTGCTTAAATAATGCACAATAATGACAGGGCTGCAAAAGGTGCCAAAAGAAGGCTGCCAATATGAAGTTAAGGTGAAATTGTGTCTTTTTTGGCAGCTAAGAAATTGACAATTTTTTTTTTAAGACTTCATAAATTAAGCTACCAGAGTTTTCTAAACTCAATAACTTCAGTTTTACTTTTCTCCTTGAATCAGGCAGTATGAAAAAAAAAAAAGCAATCTTTAAGAAGAAACGGTTACCAATTGGTTCTGTAACTGCCGTTCTTTGAGATGTGTTGCAGACATCCATTCCACTTCAGGCGTACAAGTGCCCCAGGCACAGTTAGAGATTTTTCCCTCAATGGTACCTATTGGGATGGTGCATAAAAGTCTTCTGCTGCATCGTGCTGCTACATGCCAGTAAAGGGCAGAGCTGCTACCACTCTTCCTCAGTTCCTTCTCACCAGACTCCGATAAAGAGGCAAAGGAGAATGGGTTTTGAAATGGACGTGTGCAACATACCTTGAAGAGCAAGAGTTATGGAACAGATTAGTAACAGTCTTCAAGTGATTGCACATGTCCATTCCACTTCAGGGGACTCATGAACAGCTGGATCTGCAGGTGGAATTGGAGCCTACCTAAATAAAGATTGAAGGACTAGAGGTCCTCTGTGGTGTCATCTCTAGACTGTTGAGAGATGACATAATGGGAGGCCAAGGTATGCACTGAGGACCAACTTGCTACTTTTCAAATGTTCAGAATGGGTACTTGGGCCAGAAAGGCTGTAGAGGCTGCATGTATCCTCGCTGAATGTGCTAAGACACTGTTCAGAGGGGTTACATTGTTGTAATACAAACAGATAACAGTTGTAGTACAAACGGATATAACAGGAGATCCAGGACAAGATTCTTTGAGCAGAGACTGGACAGCACTTCAGTGTGTGGCAATTACAGACTATATGGAGATGACCCAAAGGGTTTAGTCCTGTTCAAGTAAAATGCCAGTGGTCTCTAATACCATTCTAGAATGTGTGAAGTTCCTCATCCTTATAAGCATGAGGCTTAGGGAAGAAAGTTGGGTTAATAGATAGCCTGATTAATATGGAAGTGAGACACCAATTTGGAAAGGAAGTTTGGATGAAGGTGTAGGTACATCTTGTCCTTGTAGAAGGCAGTATACAGAGGTTTAGACACTAGAGCTCATAATTCACCTACTCTCCCGGCTGATATAATTATCACCAAAAAAAGACGTATCTTTTCCGTAACTGGCGTTGTTCGAGATGTGTTGCTCATGTCTATTCCACAACAGCTGTGCATGCTCGCCACGTGCACCAGTGCCGGAAGTTCTTCCCCTAGCAGTACCTGTAGGGGACTGCCCCAGTGACCCCTGGAGTGGCGCCTCCATGGTGTGGTATAAGGGGCGCTGCACGCTCCCCCCACCCTCCGTTCCTTCTTGTCAGACAACTCCAATGTGGGGACAGAAGGTGGGATGTGGAACAGACATGAGCAACTCATCTCGAAGAACACCAGTGATTGCTTCTTCGAGTGATTGCTCATGTGTATTCCACAATAGGTGATTCCAAGCTATATCTGTTGGAGGTGGATAGGAGTTCACAAATTCTCGGGACGGAGCACAGCCCTGCTGAACCCGGCGTCATTCCTCGTTTGGGAGACGATCACATAGTGCAAGGTGAATGTGTGAACTGAAAACCACGTGGCAGCCCTACAAATGTCCTGAATGGGGACGTGGGCCAAAAAGGCAGCCGATGAGGCCTACGCCCTAGTTGAGTGCACCTTCACAACTGGTGGCGGAGAGATTCCCGCCAGGTCATAACAGGTACGGATGCATGAAGTGATCCAGCTGGAGAGCCGCTGAGTGGAGATCGGCCGACCTTTCATGCGCTCGGCCGAGGTGACGAACAGTTGCGAGGACTTTCTGAATGGCTTAGTCCGCTCAGGTAGAAAGTCAGAGCCCGTCTCACATCCAGCATGTGGAGATGGTGCTCCTCCCTGGACACTTGGGGCACAGGACCGGCACAAAAATGTCCTGACCGATGTGATAGGAGGAGACCTCCTTCAGGAGGAACGAAGGATGTGGGCAGAGTTGGACCTTATCCTTATGAAACACCATGTATGGGGGCTTGGCGGTCAGGGCCCTGAGCTCCGAGACCTGCCTAGCTGATGTGATCGCAGCCAGGAAGGCTACCTCCACAAGAGGTGTGACCAGGAGCACGTGGCTAGTGGCTCAAATGGGGGCCCCGGTGAGATGGGCCAACACCAGGTTTAGGTCCCACTGTGGGAATGGGGGCCTAACATACGGGAAGAGATGATCCAAGGAATTGGCCAGGCATAGCATGGGAGAATACCGTGTGGCTCTGCACCAGCGGATGGAAGGCCGATATGGCCACCAGGTGCACCTTGACTGATGAGGGCACCAGGCCCTGGGGTCTAAGGTGGAGGAGGTAGTCCAGAATAAGATGGATGAGGGCGGCCATCAGGGAAATGCCCCACTCGTTCACCCATCTGGAAAACCAAGACCACTTTGCCAAGTAGGCTCAGCACGTGGAGGGCCGCCTGCTTTCTAGGAGGATGTGTTGAACTCCTTCTGAGCATGTCCTTTCCTCCCTATGTAACCACTGAGCAGCCACGTCGTGAGGTGGAGTGCCGCTAGGTTGGGGTGGAGGAGGCAGGTCCAGGCGGTACAGCAACAACCACAGTGGGGCAACTGCCATGCCCGTGAAGGTCCCATACCAATGCTGCCTGAGCCATGCTGGGGCAATTAGAAGGACCCGGGTCTTGTCCGTCTTTATCTTTTCCAGGACCTTGCCGATCAGCGGGAATGGGGGCAAGGCACAGAAAAACTGATCAGGACAGGAGGAAGGCATCGGAGATAGAGCCCTGTCCTAGCCCCACCCGGAGCAGAACCGGGGACACTGAAAGTTCTGCCGAGTCATGAACAGGTCCACCTGGGGAGTTCCTACACTCGGAGAAGTCTGTGCACCACCTCTGGGTGGAGAGACCACTTGTGCTCAAGCGATCCACCCGCACGTTCCGGGTGCCTGGCAGATGTTGTGGGCTATACAAAAATCCCACAGACCCTGACCACCCGGCCCTCCAGGTGCGAGTGGAAGGCCATGCAGGCCAGCCATACTGCCCTGAGCAGATTTGATGTTTATGTGGAGGGTCAGATCCCGAGCCGATCACAGACCTTGGTTCTGGGCATTCCCCACATAGGCCCCCCATCCCAGGTCCGACGCATCAGACACCAGCTCCAGCGACGGGGCCCTGCCCCTGAACAGGACCCCTCAGAGCATGTTTCTCGGGGAGGACCACCACTGTAAGAAGGCGATCACTGGTTCGGGTAACCATGAGGACTTTAGGAATGGCAATATACAAAAACCTGTAGGAGAACACTTCAACCTCCAAAACACAGCCTCAGATTTTTTGGATTGATTTTCCTACAAAAAAACTTTAAAAAAAAAAGGACCAGGAGCCAAAGAAGAGCTCCACTAGCTCTTGTCATCTTGACATCATCACATCATCAGTTTACAACTACACAAAGAGGTTGTGAATGGCTTGCCAACAGTTTCATTCAGTTTCCTTTTCACTTTCTCACCTCAGCTGAACAGGGCCCCCTCCTCCCTGATGATTGATCTACTCGTTATCTCTAGCTTGCTCTTGCTTATATATTATACACCACCTGCCTGAAATTTCCACTGCTTGCAGAAAAGAAGAAGGTATTCATCACAAGCTCATGCTGCAAAACATCTGTTAGTCTATAAGGTGCCACAGGATTCTTTGCTGCTTCATGAGGACTTTGTCCATCCTGTCCCTGGCCTGGGAGAACTGAGGCCAACAAGAGCTGGAGGGGCCTCATCCTGAGTCTGGCGTGACGGACCACATACGTGCATGTTGACATATGACCCAAGAGCTGGAGGCACGCTCTGGCTGTTGTCACCAGAAACCTTGTGACCATGTCGATGAGCCCCTTTAGGGTCTCGAACCTGTCCGGTAGGAGGGACGTTCTGGCTGACGAGGCGTCCAGGACCGCCCCCATGAACTCTATGCATTGAACTGGGACTAACATGGATTTGGTGTTGTTTACCAACAGGCCCAAAGTGGTGTACGTGGACAGGAGGAGAACCCCGTGATCCCACACCTGAGACCAGGAGCTGCCCTAGACCAACCAATCATCCAGAAAGGGCAAGATCTGGATCCTCAGTGCCTGAGGCAGAATGCTACCACTGACATACATTTTGTGAATACCCTGAAGGCAGTGGACAGGCCAAACAGGAGGACTGTAAATTGGTAGTGTTCCTGCCCCACCACAAAACGGAGGAAGCATCTGTGCCCCTCGAATATATGAATGTGGAAGTACATGTTCTGCAGATCGAGGGTGTCGTACCAGTCTCCGGGATCCAGGGAGGGGATGATGGAGGCCAGGGAGACCATGCGGAACTTGACCTTCACCATGTATTGGTTCAGGCCTCACAGATCAAAGATGGGCCTGAGCCCCCTTTTGGCCTTTGGGATAAGAAAGTAGCAGGAATAGTACCCCTTGCCTTTGAACTCCCCAGGTACCGCTTCCAGGGCTCCTAGGCCCAGGAGCCACCCCACCTCCCGCTCGAGCAGAGCCTCGTGCGAGGGGTCCCCCAGGAGGGACGGGGGTGGAGGGTGGTTGGGCAGGGAGGAAGTCAACTGAAGAGTGTAGGCCCAGGAGATGGTGCTGAGGACCCATCAGTCCGAGGTCAGCTGTGACCACTCTGGGAGGAAAGCACACAACCGATTGGAGAAGGGAAGTTTTATTGATGGTGGATCCCTGATGAGGACTGGCAGGGCGCCCCTGGGCTTCCCATCAAAACTGCCTTTTCCCTGCCTGCTTGCCCTTGGAGGACCCAGGGTGTGGGGCAGGGCTGAGACTGCCTCTGTGGGCGCCTTGTATAGTCCCACAACTTCTTATAAGCGGTCTTGTATTTCGGGTGGGTGGCCTGAGCGGGAGTCTGCTGCGGCTTGAACTTAGGTTTAGCTGGAGCTAAACCATAGAGACCCATGGTCTGGAGAGTCGTGTGGGAGTCTCAGGCCATGCAGCTTTGTAGCCGCTTGTTCCGCAAACAGAACTTTGCCGTCAAATGGGAGGTCCTGCAGGGAGGTCTGCGCCTCGCTGGACAGCTCAGAGAGCAGGAGCCATGATGCCCTTCTCATGGACACCATGGAGGCCATTGACCGCGCGGCTGTGTCCGCCGCATCTGAAGCGGCCTGCAGGGTTGCCCTGGCAGTCACTGTACCTTCCTCCACCAGCACTTTGAACTACTTCCTGTCACGCTCCTGGAGGGAGTCCTCAAACTTGGGCAGGGAGCCCCACAGATTGAACTCACACCGGACCAGGAAAGCCAGCTGGTTCACCACCTGTAACTGGAAGCTCGGGGATGAATAAATTTTCCTTCCAAAAAAGAGAGAGTCTAGCCTCCGTGAATCTATTTTTCGGGGTAGGGGCTGGCTGGCCCTTCTGCTCCCTGTGGTTGGCTGACTCGACCACCAGGGAGTTAGGAGCAGGGTGGGTGTATAAGTACTCATGTCCCTTGGCAAGTACAAAATACTTGCGTTCCGCTCTCTTAGAGATGGGGGCCAATGAGGCTGGGATTTGCCATAGAGCATTTGAAAATTTTGCCACCCCTTCATGGAGAGGCAAGGCCACCCTGCCCGGTGCTGAGGACGACAGCACATTAAACAGGGAGTCCAAGGGCTCCTCCATCTCCTCTGTTTGGAGGTGGAGGCTTGATGACACCCTTTAAGAGTTCTTGGTGGGCCCTAACGTCTCCTGCAGGACGGAGGGAGGCGGGGCAGTAATAGTCTCATCCAGGGAGGGCGAGGAGGCTGGCACAGTACTTTGAGTGTCCACTGGCACCGGAGGGTCCACCACCTGGTCGGTCTCCAGGCACGGTGCCAAGGATGTACGACCCACTGACTCCTTCCTTGGAAGTCTGGAGAGAGAGGCCGATGGTCCGTCTGAGGCTTTGGCCACCGAGCGAGCCCCCACCAGGGGCCGCGTCAGGGACCACAGTGCCCACTGGTACCATTCGGGCAGTCACTGCACATGCTGTAGCACCAGCGGAGCCGGTTGTTCGGCCTGGCCCATCCATGGACGACTACGAAGGGAGGCCAGGCTGACATATGACATGACATGACACTGTCTCCGGACTGGGAGGAGCGGTGGTGCCGGAAGCGATGCCGACCACGGCACCGCAATCCCGACGTGGAGGACTGGTACCATCAGTAACAGCTGCTCCGCGATTGGCTCTGATGGGTGGACCCGCAACGGGGTCCTGGAGCAGGACGCCAAACAGGAACGACGTTGATGTCCGTGCCATGACCGGCTGCGATAACCCCTCTGAGACGAGGACCTTTGGTGACATCTGCCTCTGTCCCGTTGGTGTTTGCTCCTCAAGGCGGAGCAGTGCTGAGAGTCTTGGTCAGACGGAACCCAACCAGACAGCCTGGTGGGTGTTGAGGGTGATCCACGTGGACTTTGCCCTGAACGGTCTCTGGGCAGTGAAAGGCATTGGGAACATTCCCTCGACCGAGACTGGTATTGATCCGGGGGCGACTGCGGAGATCCCAGCGGCAGCTTGCCTCTGGAGCGCGGGGCTGACATCAGCGGTGCTCCCGGTACCAGCATGGACATAACATCCTGGGCCACCTGAAGGGCCTCCAGCATGGAGGGCATCTGGACATCTGGGAAGGCCCGCTCTGAATGGGCTGGGCTACTCCGCTCTACTTGAGTTGGAGGCCTAGAGGCCGGTGGGGATCGAGGACTGCCCAACATGGGTCTAGCCTCTGTCCTTGGTTTACTCCAGTGCCACAGTGAAGGCGGCCTCTTTCTAGCCTTCTTGGCATGCCCCTGGATGGGGAGCGGTGCCGACTGGTCAATGGCACCGAAGGGTCGCCGCGCACCGACACTACAGTGCCCGGTGTCGACTCGGAGCAGCGCGCCAGACCCCGGGTCAGCGCCAACTCCATCAGAATAGCCCAGAGCCTAATGTCCCTTTCTCTCTTGGTCCGAGGCTTAAACGATCTTCAAATCTTGCAACGATCGCTGAGATGGGTTTCCCCCAAACAGCGCAGTCGGCATGTGGCTCACTCAGTGGCATAAATCGCCTACAAGTGTCACACGACTTAAAACCTGGGGCACGGGGCATGCCCCGGCCCAGGCACTCTAACTAAACTAAACTAATTAAATAATTAACTACAGGTACCATACACTGAACGAATGAGCCATTTCAGGGACGAGCTACAGCAAAGCTGGAGCAGAGCAGTTCCAAAGCACCTTCACTCGCGGCAAGAAGGAACTGAAGGTGGGAGGAGCGTGCAGCACCCCTTATACTGCACCATGGAGGCGCCACTCCAGGGTCGCTCCCCTATGGGTACTGCTAGGGGAAAAAGTTCTGGCACCGGTGCACATGGCCAGCACGCACACCTATTGCGGAATAGACATGAGCAATCACTCGAAGAAGAAAGCCACATTCACTGAGAGGTGGAATAATGAACAAGTGGCTAAACATTTAAAGGAGAACCCACTAACTTTGTTAACACCAGGTTTAAGTCCCAAGGGAGGATAAGGATCCTTCACTTGGGGATACAACCGGCTCAAACCCTTTAGAAATCTGATTGTCATAGGATTGGAGGGAAAAAAAAGTGATAAGATGGGTGAAAAGCCGAGAAGTGCTACATGGACTTTAATGAAATTAATGGCAAGACCTGCCTGTTTCAGATGTAACAAATAGTCCAACACATGATAGACTAGAGCCCAGAGTAGAGAAACAACTTTTTCCTGGAACCAGACAGAATCTTTTCCACTTGAACAACTACGTATATTTAGAAGATTTTCTACTATTTAAAAATATGACCTGAACCCCCTTTGAACAAATCTCTTCCTGAGGAGTCAGCCATGGAGTATCCAGGCTCTCAGACAGAGGGCCTGCAGATTGGGGTAGAGGAGGTGACTGTGGTCCTGAGAGATCAGCTCTGGATCCAGAAGTAGTGTTAATGGAACCCTGACTGAGAGTATCAGCAGAGTGGAAAACCAGTGTTGCTGAGGCCATGCTGGAACCATGAGCATGACTTGAACATGGTACTACCTGATTTTCAACAACACTGGGGAGGGATGGGACTGGAGGAAATGGGTACAGGAGCTTGACTATCAGGGTAACAGGAAAGTATCTATCACAGACCCTGGGCTGTGATCTGCTCAGTAACAAATGTGATATTTCTCACATAGACTTGTTCGCAACGAAAATCAACAGGGAGTCCCCCACTGCTGAAAAGGAAAGCTTGACAAGGTAGCCAGATGGCTCTCTCTTCTCTGACATTTACATGAAGAGTCAAAGCGTGGGCAGACCATAAACTTTGTGCCTGCAGGGACCCCCAGGTGCACTTCTCCCTCTCCCCTAACCAAGGGCAGAAGCATCTGTGACTAGACTGGAAGTTGACTGACCAGGTGCAAATGGAAAACCCATTTGAAAGTTCTGTCCAACAACCCAGAGAGGCCAAAATTTGTGCTCGTAATCAAACTAACATGCCTAAAGGAGGAGTAATTGTTGTGTACATCACTAGCCACCCTTGCAGTTTTCTGACATGGAGACTGGCATGTTGAACTATTAAGTGAGAGAGGTTATACGTCCTAGAAGGCAGAGGCAATTATGAACTATTGTGGTAATTCAATTGGCCCTGAGGCTCAGTCAAAACAGGAAGAATACTTCTGACAGATGCAGATATGCTTGGTACCCATTCCGAATGGGAAGGTCCAAGGTGGCAACAGGAACGCCTTAATCAGCAGAAACTTAAGCCTAGCTTCCCTGTCATTTTTGGTTTTAGGCACAAAGTCTCTGCAAATTAGACACCAATTGCAGATGTGAGTGTCTCCAAGACACTTCAGGCAACTGGAGCGTGAGTCATTCCCTGGTATCGGTGTCTTGCAGGAGTGGCAAGCCTTGAATACTGGCAACAGAGCTGTGCCCCGGTACCTAGTAACGAGAACCAAAGTTTTCAAAAACAAACTTAAAAGAAAGCTTCTCTTTCTAACACTAACACCTAAGCTAGTACAAACAGATATGAACTATATACAAATAGAAGGAAACTTGTGATAAGACAAGATGCTCCACAACAGTCTTGGGTGGAAAGGAGTAAATGAGGTTGGTGGTGGGTCCACCTTTTATATCAGGGGTTCTCAACCTTTTTCTTTCTGAGGCCCTCCACCAACATGCTATAAAAACTCCATGGACCAGCTGTGCCACAACAACGGTTTTTCTGCATATAAAAGCCAGGGCCATTAGGGGGTAGCAAGGAGGGCAATTGCCCGGGGTTCCACGCCACAGAGGGCAGCACAATGCTAAGTTGCTCAGGCTTTGGCTTCAGCCCCTGGTGGTGGGGCTCAGGGCCTCAGATTGCAGTACCATGCAGTGGGGCTTTGTCTTTCTGCCCTTGGCCCTAGCGAGTCTGATGCCAGCCATACTTGGCGGACCCCCTGAAACCTGCTCGTGGCCCCCCATGGGGCCCCAGATGCCTGGTTGGGAACCAATGCTTTATATCATTGCACAGCAGCATGAAGCTTCCTGGGGCATATGTGCTGCCCCAATGGATACTGGTGAGGGAAAAATATCTGACAACTCTGCACTGTACGTGCACACATCTGAAGTAGAATGGACATGCTATCGCTCAAAGGAAGAACCTGATTTAACGGACTATCCCCGAATGACATCTTGAGATAAAGCTTTTAAATATGTGGTCTAAAAACAAGATCTGCCTGATCAGACAAAGTCAAAAGGGTTGTCATGTTTACCACAGCTGGGTAAGCATATCATCTATATTCTATTAACAAAGAAGAAATACCCATGTTTACTGAAGTGCATTCTTCACTTTGTGCTAAAGTCACTTTCCCTTTGACAACATTTTATGCTGTTCTTGAAATGCTACACAAAATTTGACTAAAATTTAATTGCTGAACAGATTAGAAAATAAATTAAAATTTAGTTATTTAAATAGCCTAACTTGTGAAAGAGAGCTCCATAAAATGAAGAGGAATATAAACACGTATCCTGGCCCCAAATTACACAGTCTAAACATGAGAAAGTGTCAATAATCCTCAGAAGCTGAAGCAAAAGCATGCTAAAAGAGAATAAGAGCTTTAAAATATGTGAATATGACTGCAGGGCCCTCAACATCAGCAAAAATTATGCTTTAAAATGAGCTGCTTTTCTGCAAGCCAATGAAGCTCCAAGACTAAACAAATTGCAAAACATGGAAGGAAACAAAAATATTTAAGAGAACTGCAAGTGGGACAGGATAATTAACAGTTTAGCCTGGTAATCTTTCACCTTAAGAAAGGGAGCCAACATCCAGCTTTTATATCAGAAAGGCAAGTCTTGCCATTCAGAGCCATGAAAGAGTGGACAGGAACTGACAAATCTGTCTTGTTGTCTGCACATAGCAGAAGAAATATTTTGCAGGGGAAATATGTAAAACACAGCAGAATACAGGTGTCAGAGATGCTGAGGAGGAATAAGAGAGTTTGGAGACATGTGAGTTTGAAGCAATAAATCAACCATGCTGAGATGTGAAAACATGTATGTGTCATAGAATCGTAGGACTGGAAGAGACCACGAAAAGTCATCTAGTCCAGTCCCCTGCACTCATGGTAGGACACTGTATTATCTAGACCATCCCTAACAGGTGTTTTTCTAACCTGCTCTTAATCTCTAATGATGGAGATTCCACAACCTCCTTAGGCAATTTATTCCAATGCTTAAATACCTTGACAGTTCGGAAGTTTTTCGTAATGTCCTACCTAAACTGCCTTTACTGCAATTTGAACCCAATTGCTTCTTGTCCTGTTCTCAGAAGCTAAGGAGAACCATTTTTTTAAATGTACTTGAAAACTTATGTCCCCACTCTGTCTTCTCTTCTGCAGAAGAAGCAAACCCAGTGTTTTCAATTTCCCCTCATAGGTCATGTTTTCTAGACCTTTAATCATTTTTGTTGCTCTTCTCTGGACGGTCTTCAATTTGTCCACATCTTTCCTGAAATGTGGTGCCCAGAACTGGACACAATACTCCAGCTGAGGCTGTATCAGCGTGGAGTAGAGAAGAACTACTTTTCATGTCTTGCTTACAACACTCCTGTCAATTCATCCAGAATGTTGTTTGCTTTTTTTGAAGCAGTGTTATACTGCTTACTCATATTTAGCTTGTGATTCACTCTGACCCCCAGATGCCTTTCTGCAGTACTCCTGCCTAGTCAGTCATTCCCCATTTTTTGTGGAGTACTTTGCATTTGTCCTTATTGAATTTCATCCTATTTCCTTCAGACTATTTCTCCACTTTGTCCAGATCATTTTGAATTTTAATTCTGCCCTCCAAAGCACTTGCAACCCCTCCCAGCTTGGTATCATAAGAAACCAAAACAATACAAATCACCAGGCAGAGAGATCCAGCAGTAACACAACAGGAAAATTAAACCCTGATGCAAAGACACATCTGTAACAGGGCCAAAGGGAGTCTCAGTGCTCTGAGCTGAAGAATGGATTCTGTGAAACAGAGTGTGACGTGGTGCCAGCCTGGCATTGGCCCTGAGAGGGTTAAAACCAGCCTGGGGAGGCTCAGCGGCAGGCAGCTAAAGGAGTGGCTGCAGGGGAAACAGTCAGTTAGGGCAGCGGCTGGACGAGCCAGTCAGGGCCCAGCTGGCCAATATAAAAGGAAGCCGCATACCAGAGGATTTAGTCTGCTGCAGGGAGCCCTAAGGAGATAACTGGCTTCCTAGAAGGCTAGAGAGACCAGCACCTGGGGAAGAGCAGGTGCTAGCAGGGATTCGGGGCTAGGGAGAGCTCCCGACTGGCTGCCACGACTTACAGGCTCGAGGCTCTGGGAAGAGGGCAAAGGAGCTGGAGCCAGAGGCAGGAGCAGAAGGAACTGAGTCTGCAGGGAAGTGGCCCAGGGAATAGAGACAGTGAGCTGGAAGGAAGAGGCAGCAGGAAGCTGCTGTTTGCAGGGTCCCTGGGCTGGGGCCCGGAGTAATGGGAAGGCCTGGCCTCCCCCACTAGCTGCTGAAGGAGCCACCTGGCTGTGGACTGCCAAGCCGCTGTGAGGAGTGGCTGGACTCCAACAAGATGGCCAGATGGTGACACGGCCGGAGGGCTGTGCCACGGAGCAGACGCCGAGAGAAAGGAGCTGTAACAGGTCTGCAGGTGGAGGTGAGGACGGGAGAGCCACCACCCCCCCGAGGGTGCACCTGCTGGGAATGAGCTAATTCTCAAAACGCACAGCAGAAGGTGCCAGTGTGGTGAGTGACCCCGAGTATCAGAAAGGTACTTCAAGCAGGTACTCTCAATGAGTGATTGTCAAACCAATTTGGATACAAATCTGAAGTTGGGAGGCACTTCCACAGCCTACTTCAATTTTTTTTTCTTTTTTTTTAAAAAAAGGGACAGCAGGTTATTTTCAAATCCAAACTGAGCAACGTCTTCATTTCACAAGATAAATATCAATTATTTCAATATGGTCATTTAAGCTATCCCAACATTTCTATGGCACCAAGACAATTCAGTGAAGTTGGTAGTTGAGTGCACCCTGACAACACAAGCAGCACTGAGAAAGTTCATATCACACCCATGACTAAAAGGAGCAGCAAGAAAGCCCATAAAATTAGGAGTTGATGTAACAAACTATCCGCAAAGTGGTTAAAGAAGCTCACAGAAAGGCAAGGGGTAGGAAGACAAGCAAAGAGCACACAGTACCTGGATCTCAACAAGGAGGACCATGTTCAAGCCAAAAGGTGCAAATCTACCCTAGTGGTCATTTAAGGGTACGTCTACACTTAAAACGCTACAGCTGCACTGCTGTAATACTTCCGAGTAGACCCTCACTACAGTGACAGGCCAGGTTCACCCATCACTGCAGTTAATCCACCTCCCCAAGGGGTGTCACTAGGTCAAAACAAGAATTCTTTTTTTGAGGTCTACACCTGGGGTTAGGTTGGCTTAACTGCATCTCTCAGGGTAGTCATTGGATTTTTTCCAATGTAAATTTTCAGTGTTGACCAGCCCTAAGGTTAATTTAACAAAAATGTATAAAATATGCAGGACTGCATCAAAATGTGGAAGACAGCTGCTAACAGAAAGTAAATGCTGAACATGGAATATTCATATGCCATAAGATGACAGGAGGACTCAGTGTAATTTATGAATCAGATTAATCACAAAACATTATTCTACACGTCAAGAAATTCCCAGGGTGAAGAGCGCCCAAAGAATGCAGACTTCTAGCAGCACTGGATGCCCAATAAAAATCCTATAAAAATATGGAAGTGAGCCACCCTGCTAAACTCACCCACTGGTACAACTATCTTAATAAACTGAATGGAGTTTACAGTATATGATTCACATACATATGAATGTTAATTATTTAGACTGTAAGCTGTTTGGGGCAGGGACATCTTATGGGTTTGGACAGCACCCAGTACAACGGGGCCCTGATAAATGACTGAGGTTCCTAGGTATTACCTCAACACCACCACCATTTATACCCTAAATAGCTTGTCAGTGATTCATGTTAATTTGCATTCTCAGACTGTGCCACACAGTCTGTAGTTTTGCTGGGAAAGCCATCACCACCAGCTTTTATTTTTCTATTGAATACTACAATGTATAATGTGGACGTGTCTAATAGTTAGATCATGACCTCTGGGCAGGGCAGGCCTCGGGGACAGACAATTATAGCACCTGCCCTGGTCGCCAACTTCCAGGGGCACCAAAACATCCAGGGGATGCCACATTGCTCAGCTGTCTTTGGTTGGTTTTCTTTTTCCCTTCGCTACCACTTTGCCTTTTTATTTGTTTTTTGTGCTTGGTTGCTTTGTGGCATGGGGCGGGGCAGCATTAAACGTGTTTTTCAGCAGGTTACCCTCCCTTCTGGGTTCTTCCACTGGCTCATCACAGACTTCTCGGGCTAGTCAACTTATCAGTGAGTCAGGGATAACGTCTACCTCAGAAGGGTGAGGAAGTTTGATTGCTGTCTAAAGCGGTTTGACCTTCAGATGAAAGGCATCATAAGTGCCCAATACTACTTTGACTACTTTTTTAATATATATGTAACACACATCTACTTATAAAAACAATTAAAATGCAAAGGCAAATCATTGAATTCCAAGAACATTTCAATATAATTTTGCCTTATAAAGATCAAAGTTGTTTTAAATTAGCAAGATTTTAAAACAGAACAATTCAATTTTGCTTTTTTCACAGATTACCCCTCAGGCTAGCAGCCCTAGTACTTGTTACTCTTCACATCACTGCAGCACATCTACACTAAGTTTGCACAGGTGGTGCAACTAGCTAATCTGTGCACAAAAACCCCAGTGTAGACAAACCCCAAGGATCTCAACCTTGAAAGAGTAATTCATGACTGAAGTTCTCAATACAGAGTTGATGGCAATGGACTAAGAAAAGATGGTTACTCACCTTCTTGTAACTGTTGTTCTTCAAGATGTGTTGTTCACATCCATTCCAATCAGGCGTGCATGCACTCCGTGGACAGTGGTCAGAAACTTTTTCCCTTAGCAGCTCCAGTCAGGTCAGCCAGGGAGCCCCCTGGAGTGGCACCCTCATGGCGCTCAATATACGACCCTGCCAACCCGACCCCACTTCGGTTCCTCCTTGCCAGCTACTCCAACAGAGGGGAAGGAGGATGGGTGTGGGAATGGACCCAAACACCACATCTCGAAGAACAGCAGTTACAAGAAGGTGAGTAACCATCTTTTCTTCTTTGAGTGATTGTTCATGTCAATTCCAATCAGGTGACTCCCAAGCTCTCCCAGTGGGGTGGGGTCGGAGTTAAGGAATCACTGACCAGAGCACCACTCTGCTGAGAGCTGCGTCGTCTCTAGCATGCTGGGTGATGGTGGAAAACACATGCACTGAGGACCAAGTTGCCACTCTGCAGATCTCCTGGATGGACCCCTGGACCAGGAAAGTGGTGGATGAGGCTTGAGCTCTTGTCGAGTGGGCTGTAATAGCCAGGGCTGGGACCTTGGTGAGGTCATAACAGGTATGGATACAGTCCATAATCCAGGAAGAGATGCATTGTGAAGAGACCGGAAGCCTTTTCATCCGGTCTGCCACCACTACAAACAGCTGGTTTGACTTTCTGAAAGGCTTTGTGCACTCAATGTATAATGCTAGAGCTCTCCGCACATGTAAGAGCGAAACCTCTGCTCCTGTGCATTGGCATATGGGGCTTGGGATAGAAAACTGGTAGAAAAATGTCCTGGCTGAGGTGGAATTGGGATACCACCTTGGGCAGGAAAGCTGGGTGCGGTCTGAGCTGTACCTTATCCTGGTGGAAGATTGCGTGGGGGGAGGGGTCGGAGGTTAGTGCTTTTAACTCCGACACCCTCCTTGTCGATGTGATAGCAACCCGAAAGGCCACCTTCCACAAGAGATACAGAAGGGAACCTGTAGCCAGAGGCTCAACTGGGGCTCCCATTAGTCTAGCTAGGACCAGGTTGTGAAGCTCTGTACCTCAGGGGAACATTCAGCACTTTCATGTTCATCCTTGTAAAACGATTGTGTGGTATCCAATGCAAAGTTTGTCACGTTGGTGTCTTCGGAAGGCTCATGATGCACTGGCCATTGTTGTTATAGTAATGTAATAAGTTATAATTTCATGTATGTAGTTATGAGGCTGAAAATGTAGCCTCATGGCTTAAAATAATCCCACGCAAGAACTCTCCAAGAGCAGAGAGGCAGTTCACAGCTTATCAGGGCAGGTATGGGACAAACCCAGCCCAGCCTCACAGGAACAAAGGACGCTGGTCTAGACCGCAACAAAAGGATCTATTAGACTCAAGTGAGTCACTCCACTTCCTTTGGCCAGTTTGGGACTGTGATGAGGTAATGCTCACCTGACTCTGAAGGGGGGAGGGGGCAGGAAAGCCAAGAGGGAAGAAAGAGCATGATAAAAGGAAGAGACGTTTGCCATGCTCTCTCTCTCTTCCACCTACATTTACAGACACCATACATAATCACTTAAAATCTATCTTTCATAGCTAATAAATCTGTTTGTTTATTCTAGAGATAACAAATCTGGTACATATCAATTTCTTTGTTAAATTCCCTCCATGCCAGGTCCAGTAGATAGTCTAGAATGAATGGTAGAGATATGTGACTGTGATAGCACCAGCATGATAACCTTTTCCATTTGGCCAGGTAGGTGGCGCTAGTGGAAGGTTTCCTGTTCCCAAGTAGCACCTCCCTCACCGATTCCGTGCATTGGAGCTCCCTTGCATTTAATCATGAAGCTTCCAGGCTGTGAGATGGAGGGCGAAGCAGGCGGCTGTGGTCCTGTGTAATCAGATCAGAGAGGAGTGGCAGTGCGATCAGGGTGCCCACTGACAGCTCCAGAAGTGTGGTGTACCAATGTTGGCGTGGCCACACAGGAGTCAGCAGAATTACCTTTGCCTTGTCCTTGCGGATCTTGAGGAGAACATTGTGGATGAGTGGTATCTGAGGGAAGGCATACAGTAGACGGTTCTCCTAGGGCATCGTGAACACATTCGCGATAGATCCCAGACTGTGCTTTTGGAAGGAGCAAAAACGCTGGACACTTCCTAATGCTCCTGGTGGCAAATAGGTCTACCTGGGGAAACTCCCACCTTTGGAAGATAGAATGTTGACCGGGGATGTTGACCGGTGCCGGGGTGCCACACTGTGCTGCCATGCCAGGGATCTTCAGTACCAAGGGTCTCTACCACCAGAGTACTTCTTCGGTACTGGTTCGCAGACTGATGCTGGGGTGCTCTGCACCGAGCCTGGGCCCGGGACTTGGCGGTTGGGTGCCGCTGGATGGGGTGTGGGTTCCATTAATCGCTGCTTCAAACGGAAATCACGTTCCTTTCTAGTCCTGGGCTTGAAAGCCTTGTAGATCTTACAGCACTCGGACTGATGTGCCTCCCCAAGACACCTCAGGCATGAGTCATGAGGGTCACTATTGGGCATAGGCTTCTTGCATACACCACAAAATTTAAATCCTTGGACTGGAGGCGTGCCCCAGTGCCCAAGGCGGGGTGAGGGGAGAACGACCGACTCACCAAGACTACCCTAACTACTGAACAAAAAACTGTGCAGAACTAAGTAATAGCTAAGGGAACACTTGCAGGCAAGCAAAACTGTTCCAATGCCGCCACAGATGGTAAGAAAGAACTGAAGGGGGGGGGGTTCGGATCGGCGGGGTCATATATTGAGCACCAGGAGGGCACCACTCCAATGGGCTCCCTGGCCGACCCGACAGGAGCAGCTAAGGGAAAAAGTTTCCAACTGTGTATGCAGAGGACACACACCTGATTGGAACTGATGTGAACAATCACTCGAAGAATTATTAATTTACAAATTGATTAGCTGAACTGATACATTGCCTTAAAAGTGGCATTTTAAAAATGAACCTGATCCATACTAAAATTCAATTTTTTTTAGTTTGTGATTTTTCCCCCCTCTGGTCCTGGGCCTTCTTTCGATAGGAAACAGCTGGAAAGAAAGAGCACTAAAGAGGAGTTATTGATGCCACATTATCAGAAAAACACTGCTATTAATGCAGGTCACTATTGCATCAGTTAACAGTTGTGTAAATTCAACCAAAAGAATAAGATCCTTGAAAAATGATCCTATTAAAAGAGAAACTAAAATCAACATGAATACTGAAGATGTTTACAAGAATAAGTTTGTGGTATAGATGAAAGTCTAAAATTCAGTAAGACTTGTCTACATGGTTGTAAACATTAAAGAACAGCAAGTGAACAAGAAAAAGGAGAGGACGCAGAAGTGCAAACAAATTGGTAACTAAGAAAACCAAGAAAGACTCTCTCAGCTGCTCCCAATCTCATGTTGAGAGTTGAGAGACACCTGGAAAAGCCTTGACAGTTACCCTATGCAACAGACATGGGATATGTCTATCAAGTGAGCCTATCACTTGATAGGTCAGCCTATCAAGTGACTTACCAGCAATAGCCTGCAAATCTCCATTTTAACAGCTGTGTTGTATGTGCGCTTTATATCGAGAGCCAGATATTTTCCAAACACACACTGGGTATTTGAACTCATGTGAATAAGTGCACAACAGCAAGTGCCTGACTTTGAAAATCTAGTCCATAATTTCTCCCTTGAGCTATGCTTCCTGAAAAGAACCATTTCCATTTATTTTATAAGGAAGTACTAAGAAGTATTGTTTAGAATCATTAGCCCTAAAAAAGAATGACTATGCATGCAAGTCTTAGAGGTGAGAAGGAAATGAGGCATAGATATTCACTGGGGTAATTTGATACCCCCAGAGAACCATGCCTAATATTCATATATGTTTTGAAATATCACCTAGCCAAAAAATGTATTTTGTCTTGTTAATGACCATACATCACTCTAAGGAAATACCTGTCTGTATAAAGACAATGTCCCTAAAGGATAATGAAGGCTTGCATCACTAGTACTTCAAAAGCCTACTATGTATAAAAAGGGAGGAAAAGGGTATCTAGTACTATATTTATATGAGTAAATTTACTCCTGTTTAATAATAGTCCCAAACACATTACCTCATCCCTGATCAACCAAGATTGAAAATTTTGATCTTGTCTACACTATTACTAAATTGATTAAAACCTTACAGAAATCATGCCAGACCCCTCTCTTTCCACAGATCTAGCGTGCCCAGTGGTAGACAACCCTGGATCATATTAGCACTGACATAACAGAGATACGTACTATATAAATAACCAAGGTATGTTTTCCTCCTTTCTGTGACTTGTTAGGAGGTCAGAGCTAGCAAAGGAAGAAAGCTTTAGGCTGTGAGCCAATTTCACGGCTGATCTAACACTGCTGAAATCTGTTGAGTTACACCAGGGATTAATTTGGACCTGAGAGATGATAAAGTAGAATTTCAATATTCTGATTTAGTGCCACTCTAGCAATGCTTTTGATTGTATTCATCTCGATGCTTATTCCCATTTATGAAGTTTTATTATGACTTTTCTATTTCTGTATTTTTCGTCTCTATTGCCAACATTCTCTTTCAACCCTAACTAAAATTACATTTGGAGACTAATATAGGTCCGTTACTGATTCATGTTTTTGAAGAATTAAAGTATAATACTCTGGTCAGTTAGGGGAGACAAAAAGAAGGTGGTAATGACCTAATCACTGGCCTAGGAGAGATGGATCTTTCTTTCCACAAAATGGCATATCAGGGCTGCCAGAGGGCCATTGTGCGCAGAGAGAACCAATGACTTACAAGGTATCAAGTGCTTTTTTTTTTTTTTTTTAAAAAAGGTTCTGGCTGCTATATTGCCTATTTTATTCTGGAAGGTTCCTGAAATGTAACGGAGATCAAGATACATCTTAAGGCTGAGAAATAAGACAAAACTCTATATGTAAGTACCAAAATAGCCTCACCACTGCCAACACCAGCTTTCAGACTCAAGCCTCTCCCCATTTGCTACAGGATTTTATTATTACCATAAAAAACTTTGCTCTATGATGCTACTCCGTCTCCCACAACCCCATGTTTGACTCAACACATCTCATGCTTTTTTTTTTTTTCTCCCCTCACACACACACAAGTGTACACAGTGGATTGTACTGTTCTATACTTCCACGAGGATTTTTACTATTATTCATTTGATGTGGAAGGTGCTCAGATACTACAGTGATGGGCAGCAACACAGATCTCCTGATACATCCGGGTTATTAAAATCAAAAGAAAATTAATGTATCAGTAAGCTGTACCACTTTCCATCAAATGCAAAGAAAAAAGGATGCTTTTAAATAGCACTTGTTCTGAATGGTCTGTTTAGAGCCATGCAACAGACCCAGAAATGTTACGATTATGACAATCACAGTGTTAATGAGTTAGTGTTCCTATGAAAACACTGGCTTCCTTTAGAAAGGACTGGAATGAAGAACTCATATATACTACTAGTCTTACTTTGCTGAAATGGAAACTTTCAAAGTAAGGTAACTTGTTGGGTTCACTGGAGCAGTAAAGGAGCCTGCATTTAATCAACTCAGAGCACCACCATGTGTCCCTATAGCAAAAGAAAAGTCAGCGAGGGTAAGAAGTGATTTATGAAAGTAACAATGCATGGAAAAACCTGCTTAATGTAAGAGGCTTGTATAACATATGTACTTTATACTCCCGATGCCTCTATACGATCTTTAAATCTACCGAGAAAAGTAATTAAATTCATACAACATGGCTGACCGCTTAGCAACATGAACTATGTGGAGCACAATTCACCTGTTCTCCATGGGCTGCGCTGGCTTCTGATTTGCTTTATAATTCTGTTCAAGGTGGTGACCAATCTAAAACCATATATAATTTGAGTCTTTGGTTCTTTAGAGAATACCTCTCTTCTTAGGCCTGGTCTACACTAGGGTGGGGGGTCGAACTAAGGTACGCGACTTCAGCTACGCGAATAGCGTAGCTGAAGTCGAACTACCTTAGTTCGAAGTACTCACCCGTCCAGACGCCGCAGGATCGAAGTCCGCGGCTCCCCCGTCGACTCCGTCACTGCCTTTCGCGGTGGTGCAGTTCCGGAGTCGACGGGAGCGCGTTCGGATTTCGAACTATCGCGTCTAGATTAGACGCGATAGTTCGAACTCCGAGAAGTCGAACGCTACGCGTTGACCCGGCAGGTAAGTATAGACCTGCCCTTAGACACTAAGAACATAAGAGTGGCCATACTGGGTCATACCAAAGGTGCATCCAGCCTAGTATCCTGTCTTCCGACAGTGGCCAATGCCAGGTGCCCCAGAGGGAATGAACAGAACAGGTAGTCATCTAGTGATACATCGCATCGCCCATTCCCAGCTTCTGGCAGACAGACGGTAGGGACATCACCCCTGCCCATCTTGCCTAATAGCCATTGATAGACCTAACCTCCATAAACTTATCTAGTTTTCTTTAACTCGGTTATACTTTTGGCCTTCACAGCATCCCCTGGAACAAGTTCCACAGGTTGGCTGTGCACTGCCTGAAGAAGTGACATACAGTAAAGGAGTTACAAAGTACATAAACAAATTTTAAATTCCTATGGAGATTTTATTATCCACCTACTTTCTTCTTCTTCACCTTGTCCCATCAGTCAGGGTCAGCAAGTCTTTTTAGTCTCCTAGCACACTTGTCAAATGCGTCTTCAAAGACAACCACCTTCATCACGTCCTCCTTCAGCATCTCGAACCACCTTTTTCTAGGTCTTCCTTGGGTTTTGTCCCATGACTACTAGCTCTTTACTATAGTCAACATATCATCATTTCACATGACCCAGACATAAGAATGGCCATATCGGGTCAGAACAATGGTCTAGCCTAGGAACCTGTCTTCCAACAGTGGCCAGTGCCAGATGCTTCAGAGGGAATGAACAGAACAGAGCAATTATCAAGGGATCCATCCAGTTGTCCAGCCCCAGCTTCTGGTAGTCAGAGGTTTAGAGACACCCAGAGCACAGGGTTGTGGTCCTGACCATCCTGCCTAATAGCCATCTCAGGTGATATTCCCTCAACTTTTCCATAATAGGGGTTACCTGCATCATGGCTTATACCATTTCATTGCATAGTCCATCAGCTCTAGTCTTACCCAGTATCCATCTATGCATTCTCATTATGTCAGTGTGACGTAGTAGTTCTCTCTATTTCTCACTGGTTGGCATTCAGAACCTTATGTCATGACTGGTCTAATCATGATCATACACATTCTGCTCTTTAGTTTACTTGGTATATTCTTATTGCAGAAAATTCTCATCAACTCTCTCCATTTATGTTAAGTGCTATTTCTGCGGGCTCCTAAACCTGCAGCCACATTCCCATCACTACTCAACACCGAAGCAGGATATTTAAATTGTTGCACAGACTACCCCATACCATCTTGTTTTACTGGATTCTTATTGCCCTCTCAATGAAGCATGACATATATTCCATCTTTTGCCTGATTCATAAGCCATTTTCTTCAAATATACCCTGTGATGCTGTTTAAGAAAGGGGACCATTTATATCACTGTTAGGCATAAGGCAGGCTCTATCCCAAGGCAGAAATGTAGCAGCCTGCCTATCTATGTTCCTTCATTGCAATGAAGCAAGCAGCTGTTTTGCCAGGGTTGGAAATGCAATCAGCCAGTGCTATCCCTTAAATTGCCTGGAGGTTCATTTTATAGCAGATAACAGGAATTGGATTGAAACAAAATTCAGTCAGTTTTTGCTTGAGAAAGGAAACGGTATGGAAGAGTAAGTGTCTGCTTTGTGCATTCCTACAAAAAACTGTTTCAATTTTAGAATAACACACTTCTTGATATAAAAAAACATGGTTAATAGTGCTACTGATAGTTAATTGATCTCATTCTCTGAGGCAGAAATGTAGCAGCCTGCTTACATAGTAACATTGCTAATGTTCCTAATAGTTAGTTAACTGTTCCCATTCTCAGTCAATTCCCCCAGGAGCATAAAACCTGTAAAAGTTAAAACTTCTTTACATTGCCAGAGTGATGTAAAGGAGCCTTATTATAAATGACAGTAAGGGAGTCCTCAGCTAAGATGATTATGTGCTCTCTCACTTTTTTCCTGTGCCAAAGTGGCACAATGGGATTAGATTACAGGTCAGGATTTATTTTACTTACCCACTAAAATAAAAGATTTTGAAGGCAAATAAAACATTTATCAAGCAGTCAATATAATGTCAAAAAATCAGAACGAAGCACTTTCTGAAGTACCTAGCCAAGTCCTTTTGAAGTTACCAAAAGGATATTCGTTGTTTTGTACAACGTGAATGGCCTTCACATCATGCATCAAAAAAAGCTACACCAGCTTCTTGTGCTCAAGAATTCCCTACAAAACTGCATGCGGATGGGGACAAATTATTTTGCACATCCTGCAGTGTTGTTCTCAGTCACGACCGATGGCCTGTAATAGTGGATCATTTTACATAAAAAAACCAAACCTTTAGAAAAATATGCAGAATTTCCAGAATTTTAAATATTGTGCACAGAATTTTTATATTTTGATGTAGAATTTATTTTTTTGGAGCAGAATTCCCCCAGGAGTAAACCAATCACACAGCCCTCCATGGTTCTAGGTTCTTTTCTAGTTCATATTTATCTTCATAACATGTCATCAGTGAAAACCTTGCTCCAGGGAGCTTCTCCCCTAACGTCTTATGTCAAGGCGTCCTGACAAATCACAAACAGGAATGGGTTTAAAGCTGATTCTTGATGCAGACATACCCTCACAGCGAATGACTCACTGTAGCCACAGCTGCTTCTCACTAGTGTTGTGCTACCCTCATATGTGTCCATGATAGTCTGAACATGTCTCCAGCAGATAGCATGACTGCAGGCACCACAATAACAATTCTCTAGAAACTGTCATAAGTCTGCTCTAAAGTCAAAACCACTAAGTGCAATTCCTTGAGTTTCTCCCTATACTTCTACAATATTCAGGTGCAAACACTGCATCCACTGACAACATTCCTGGCATAAACCCAAATTGGTTGTCAGTTCCTTGATGCTCCAGTTCCTCATGAAATCTTTCCTCGATAATTCTTTCCAGCCATTTCATTGTGTGACTCGTTAACTTGATGGGTCAGTAATTGCTACATTCTTGCATGTTTCCTTTACGCTTGAATGTAGAGACCAATGTGCTCTTCCCCTACTCATCAGGCATTTTTCCAGTTGAAAAAGTTAATCACCACCACTCCCTCACGGCCTAATGCTTTAATGCGTCAAATGGCAAACTGTCAGGTCCTGCTGCTTTCCCACATTCAAGTCTCCACCATGGTAATAGGTCTTGTGAGGCTTCCCCTCAATGGTTTCTTCACATTTTTCTTCACTGAGCAGTTACTCATAAAAGCATTGCCACGTCCTAATGATCCCACCATCCTACACTAGTACTCTTCCATTTTCATCTTTGACCCACTTTACAGCTCAAGTCCTCTGTGCTTCTTTGCCTAATCTTGGCTAATCTATATATTTATTTTCCCCCTTCCTTGTTTAGTAGTCTTGCATATAAGGCTTTAAATGCCTGACCCTTACTTTCCACAACCACTCTTTTTGCTGTTTTCTTTACCAGCTTGTATTCTTCGTAACTTTCCACTGTTCTTTCTGTCGTTACTTAAACCCTTTTCTCAACTTCTTTACTGCTTCCTATACATAGTTGGCACCATCACATTTCCAAAACATGAAATTACCCTCCTTTTGTTGGCCACAAGCAGGTTGTGCCCTTTCTGTAACGTTTGGATATTTTCCCCCAAACATCATGGTCAGTCATTGTCCAATCTCCACGGAACCTCTTCCTTAAATCTCAGACTGACTTCCCTATCCACAAGCCTCCACCATTTTAGCCTTTGTTCTGCAGCTCATTTTGTTCCCCCAGTAGCCTTTTCACCTTAAGTCCATTACAAGCAATCTATGCTGCTCCACAATCTTAGCTCCTGGTATCACTTTACAGTCTCTGACTTTTTTTTAATCTCTTCTTCTTGTCAGAAAATAATTGATCGGGAACCTGTTGGCAATGCTCTTGTATGTAATTAAATGGTCCTCCCTCTTTACAATGTATGTATTGGCAACAATCAGGCCATGGGCTCTGGCTGACCCTAAGATATCCTCACCAGCTTCATTTTTGGTTCCAAAGCCTCATTTTCCTGTGACAATCACCGTAGCCCTTACTGTGTTCTCCCTACTTTTGTATTACTTAAGTTAATTGGTGAAACAGAGGCACTTACCATCTGACCATGAGCCCATGCTCCATGAAGTTTTTCAGGTTAGGAAGAGTTTGCCTTAGGTCTGGAGTACCCAATCCATGTTGATATCTAAGCTACAAAGAAAGAATTGTTAGAATTAGTAGGGCCTGCTGAGCACTAGACTGTGTTTCAAAGGTGGGGGAATAAAAAGCAGCATAACTAATTTACTAGCTTTGCAAATTAGAACTGAAGGATAACCAATCGATTCAAAATGGGGAAAAGGAAGAATTGTAAATATGCACTTCTTTAGTTAGGAATATTTTAAACGTAATCTGAATCCCCATAATAATGGGTTAAAAAACCCTCGCTGACTTGGATAAAATAATCAGTTCATCTGATCATTAATCCTTGTTACATAACTACTTTGTTTCGTGCATACAGCATGAATATGCTCTCCTTGTAAAATAGGCTGATGAAACATGGGCCAGGGCTTATATTTTAGTACTGCATTCTTACATTCATAGCTTTAAAAAAAGCAGATTGAGAATACCCATGTGTAAACAAACTATTAAAATAATTCTATGCTAAATAGTATGAGATATAATTTTAGTATAGTATCAGAGGGGTAGCCGTGTTTGTCGCTTTTTGCAGATCCAGACTAAGAGTCCTGTGGCACCTTATAGACTAACAGAAGTATTGGAGCATAAGCTTTCATGGGTGAATACCACACATGCGTCCGACGAAGCGGGTATTCACCCACGAAAGCTTGTGCTCCAATACTTCTATTAGTCTATAAAGGTGCCACAGGACTCTGTCAATTTTAGTATAGTGTGTTAGTTAACTCTGTAGATAATTCCCCAACACGTGCCACTTAAATGAGCCCCTGTGATCTATTTATAAACAACAAAATTAGGTAAGGCTATATTGTGTCTTTCACTGCAGCTGCACTACCTACTAGTTCTGTCAATCTTGGCATCAAATAGAGATACATTATAGCACAACGTAGTTGTAAGGTCTTTGAAGTAATAAAAAAGGGGGCGGGAAGTGTGTTTTCTGATAACTCACCTAAAGATTACTTGATTAAATTATAACTCACGTGTGTGTGCACTGTTTATCAAATTGTGAAATGCTTCAATCCTCTATCTCTGATAAATGATAAACTGAAGCACACACTTAATTCAGATAGCATAATGTCAGTGACCAGAAAATATTAACTATCCACTTGGAAAATTATTAGTGGTCCTGAAACTAAAAAACAGGGCCTTTGGATTATGAAAGACCATTAGGATCTTAATCAAGTTTGCATTTGTAGAAACTACCTTCAGTAATACAAATTAAGTTGAGCAGTTCATTTGTTAATGCACACTCAACAGTTGCCAGTGGGGAAGCGGGGGGGAAGGAAGGGGAGTTTGACAGGCTGCAAGTATATTTTAGACAATGAACTCTGAGTGGACCATGCTGGATAAATCTAAATATGTAACCTACATGCCATAATCCAATTAAACTACTACCTGGGTATATGGTCTTGAACAGTTTCTATCAGAAGAAAAAAATCTGTCTCACTTCATAACACACTAAATGCCTTTTATTACACAATAGATAAAATATTTTTAAACTCACACTGTTAAGTATTTGTGCTTATTAGACTGTTACACACAACTCTGCATTGCGTTTGCTATAGCAGTTTCCTAGAAGTTCATGCCCAATATTTGTTCCTACATTCTAAACCTTCAGGGAGGCTTCTGGAGTCAAATTTATCCTCCTGCCCTGGATTATACTAGGAAAGACAGCCCTAAAATTAAACTGTTAGAACACAATCTGTTGTAATAAGCCAGTCTCGGTTTGATAAATGATGTTTACATTTAATGAACATTGCCATAAGTAGGGTTCATAGTCACATTAAAAAAAACCCTGCATTTCTGAGAAATAACTGCTTCGCACCTGCACATAGGCACTGATTCAGTAAGGTATTTTGAAGTCAAAGATTCCTCACATATTTAAATAAAATATCATCTTGTTGAATTGGGGCATACATGATTATATCTTGGAAAACAATGGAGATGGAGTATGCACAAATCAGCAAATAATTCTTATTTGATAGTTTTCTTTTTAAAAAATCAATTTTCTTTTTTAAATCTTGAATCTGAGAATTATTTCTATTGTCATCTGGGTTTAAGGAGGAAAAAATTGCTTTGGAAAAAATAATTCCCAAGTACTGGATTGTGTGACTGGAGGCCACTTATTGCAGAGTTTATTATTTCCATATGGACATAAATTTATGTACTATGGTGGGCTGTGATGCATACCTTCCACTCCAGTGACAGAACCTGGATTAAAACAACCATACAATGTAAATTACCAAATGATCCACACTCTCCTGGTAGGATTATACTGGATTTGGCTAAACAAAGGACTAGCCTGGAGCAAAGGAAAATATTAAACAAAAAAAACACTAATGACATTACATATGTCATTACTATCACAGCCAAATGTTTGCAAAATAGGCAATTTTTTTAAGTCATTCTTAAATTCTAAGGTTTCATAACATAAAAAAGGACAGGATTAAGGGATTTTTCCCTTTAAGGCAGGCATGCACTCATTTTGAATAGTCAGGATCAGAAGACTGTAGATAAGAAAGACTCTCCAGTATTAAATATGGACAATAGCACTGTTTCTAACTCCATTTTATATTGTCAAATTAATCCATAAATGCCATTGAATAGTTTTCCAGTTGGGCCCATGTTAAAACTTTGGTCTTTTCTTGAGCAGATATGCTGTAATGCAAACTCCATGCAGGATTAATATCTGCCATACTACAGCAGAGAGCCTTAGCAAGACATCTGATGGAGCAAATTTCATTATTTCTAGTGTAGTTCAATATGTAGAATCTTTTACCCTTTAGATATTTATGGTTAATATTGCACAAGAGTAACTGAAGTTATATCTAGCAAGTATCACTATACTTGTGGACTTTCAATGCTACTTAAAGTTTCTTTAATTAGGAATACCATCAGAAGTATCGCTTGCATAATTGCTTTTACCACCTTTGCAGAAGGTAAGTGATGACCACTTGGCTGCTTTGACATTACGGTACTTATTAGAATCATGTTATTTCTTTGTATCAACATACATAAATTCTGTCAGTGGTTTAGGAGTATTAAAAATATAAATTAACATTTGTGACCTACAAGAACAACAGTAGGCATCATTTGCTGATTTTTTAAAACCAATTTGAACTTGTTGGACCCATACATTGTAACAAAATTTGATACATGGTCAGTTCTTTATCTTCAGGAAATGGTACACTGCTTGAAATAAGCATGCAACAGAAAACAGGTCTTGCTAGAACGAGTCTTCCTTTCCAGTCCGTCTGAAGATTAATTCATTGTCTTTGAAATGTGTTAAGGTAAATATGAAGTATAGCTGTTAAATATTATTTTGGCTACTTTAGGTTTTGTGATAACTCAAACATTTAACTCCTGGCAGGAATTCTTCTAGATGTCATTAGTTATTTAAAAAGTTGGCCTCAGTGAAGGATTCAGTGCCTCCCTTTATATTCCAAAATATACCAGAACAATTGGTGGTGGGTTTTTTTGTTTGTTTTTTTAAATAAATCCCCCTTCCTGTAGATTTCCTCTTGCAGTTTTTACAAACTCTTAATTTGCATGTGGCCCAGTATGCAAACAGGCCAACACTGTGAGGCATACACAAATGGCTAGACAGGGATAGGTGTCTTACCTCCTGCCTGAACGCGACATTTCCAAGAAATGTCACCTCCTGGTGACCTGCCCTAAATCTAACACCTAGTTTTCAGTATAGATACATAACTCCTTAAATCCAAGGACAAAGGACATACAAGAGGAAATAAAGAGGAAAAATCTAACAAACATCTTAGATGTCTGTATAGTACGGCAAGAAGTATGGGGAATAAATGGGAAGAACTAGAAATGGTCTGAAATAAACAGAATGCAATTCAATAAAGGACAAATGCACAGTACCACATTTAGGAAGGAATAATCAATTGCACAAATACAAAATGGAAATGGCTGCCTAGGAGGAAGTACCGCAAAAAAGATGGGGGGGGTTATAGTGGATCAAAAACAAAATATCAGTCAACAATGTAATACTGTTAAAAAAAGAGCAAACTTCATTCTGGGATATATTGGCAGCTGCATTCTGAACAAGACAGACAGACATTCCTCCACTCTACTCAGAACTGATTAGGCCTCAGCTGAAGTGTTGTGTCCAGTTCTGGGCACCACAATTTGGGAAAGATGGACAAATTGGAGAAAGTCCAGAGGAAAGCAACAAAAATTATTAAAGAGCTAGAAAACACGACCTATGAGGAAAGATTGAAAAACTAGGTTTGTTTACTCTGGATAAGAGAAGACTGAGGGGGGACAACAGTCTTCAAGAACATAAAAGGCTGTTCTAAAGGGGAGGGTGATAAATTGTTCCCCTTGACCACTGAAGATAGGAGAAGTAGTAATGGTCTTTAATTGCTGCAAGGGTGATTTAGGTTGGACATTAGGAAAAGCTTATTAACTGTCAGGGCATTTAAGCACTAGAAAAACGTTATCTCGGGAGGCTGCTGAATGTCCATCATGGGAGGTTTTTAAGAACAGGTTAGACAAACACCTATAAGTCTAGAGAATACTTAGTCCTGCCTTCGTGCAGGGGACTGCACTAGGTGGCCTACTGAGGTCCCTTCCAGTCCTGCATTTCTATGATTTAAGATTATCTGTACATATATCTGATTATGAGGACCAGTGGGCTAATAGCTCTTCATAGCAACCTCACATGCCATCCTTTGTTGAACTATTATGTATATGTCTGACACAAAGGATCCTTGTATAACCCTGTGCCCTCTGCCAGTTGGGACCAAGGAGTCTCTGGGTTACACCAACTTTTATGCATAAACTACACAAAATCCATCTCCTGTACTCTTGGCTAGATTGCAACAGAATGAGAGGTAATATCTGTTTTTTCTAAAGGAAAGCAATTAAGTTAGTAAGGAAAGGAACTAAACTTCAGTTGTGAACCAACAACCCAGCATGATGCAAAGAGGCAGTGATGGAGGTACTGTTTTTTCAGAGGAGATAAAAAAAATGTAGTCTTAATCACTTGTGGCAATTTAAGATCTATAGTCCTTCACAAGAGTAGGAGTGATATTTAGAGGGTCCTGGGAATTAACAATCTGCCTAAATTTCTTTTATAGTTTGTGACTTAATGGAGGAAGGTTCTTTTTGAAGGTTAAGGAAAGTTCTGGTGTTGTGTGACAAGTCATGTGACAAGTGTGTGAATAATTAATGCAAGTAAACCTAAAGATTTGATAAAGAATAAAAATTAATAAAAATAGGTAAACAAATATATAGTACTTTACAGCTGCAGAGACATGTGCAACCATTAACTAAATCAAACTTCAAGCAGAGAGCAAGGAAAGCGATGATAAAATCCACAGAACTAGGGTACATTTTCATGCAACTTATCTAAGCAATAAAAAGAAATGCAAACGTATAACCTGTAAGTCAGAATTTAGTTTCCCAGGGTCTTCAGGATTTTATACAAAAATTTTACTCTTAACATTTTCCTAACAAAATCAAGAATCAAAAAGTGACTAATTAAAAACAGATGCTTGTGAACGCCCCATGTTTTTCTAAAGAAACGAGCTTTCTGCTTTACCTGCTATGTCAGTAAATAAGGGCTTTGCTTGGCCAGCAGGGGACGAGAACTTGCTACTAAAGTACTCACCACTAGTTTCGCTGAAATGTTTAAATCTAGAAATCCAAGTGCCTTAGGCCTTGTCTACACTAGCAAAGGCTTGCCAGCACAGCTATACCAGCAAACCACTTTTGTTGGCATAGCTTATACCAGTTCCCCAAACAAAGTAAGCAATACCAACAAAATTTTTGCCAATATAACTACATCTACAGTAGAAAATTTGCCAGTACATTAATGTCACTTAGGGAGCTGATTATTTTTATGACTTTATTAAACCACCAAGTTTCTAGAGTAGAACAGGCCTTAGTTTCTTGGTCTCTCCCAAATAACCAGAATTTAAGCCATTTAAGGTTTTGTGAGGTGTTGGCGGGTCTTTAAGGCCCTTGAATCCTTAGGATTTTGTTTTCATTTTAATCTTAATATTCAAAGGTATGCAAGTAGTGATGCTGATGACTGCCTGTTTCTGGGGTCAGATTTACTACAGTGCACAGGGCCAGCACAAGTGGCATAGACCCTTAATTCCCATTTAAGTGCTTTTTGCAATGGGCTGAATTCCACCCACTGATATTCCTCTTATGGTATTTGCTGCCTCTTAGTTTAGAAGATTTTAAGTTCAAAGCTGAAGTACAAATTTAAGGGTGTTCATTTGGTAAAGGAACAAAAAGATCACTAATCTTTCCTGAAGTTTGATCAAGTCTCTCTAAACTCTTTTTAATACCAAATTAAACACCACTACCATATACTTATTTGGACTAAATACTTGTGAATGGTGCAGCAAGCTGAAATGGACAGAAGTGTACTCCGCATGGGTTATGATGTAGGACAATGACCCAGAAGTGTTCTCTGTTGCTATGCAACACACAAAGAAGAATAGCAATAAAATTAATACACGATTGCTTTGCTGCACTTCAGACTAAGATGAAAATGGTCTTTGGTATAGAACCTGATCCACAAACACAGAACTACACCAGAGCTGAGAGTTCCAGATGAAGCTACTTGCTAAGCCATTTCCATAGAGACTACTGCTCGCTCTTGATATGCTTTATTGTAGTATCAACTTCTGTTAGGGGGATTAAAACTGAATGGGGTATGGCTCCAATCGAGCTAAAGGGCCAGCAACAAAAAAATTCTTCCCCACCTCCCAAATTTTCAGAGATCTTCTGTCAAATTAAATCCATGACACTTCTTTTTAGGTATGTCTCCTTGTATCAAAGGGCTGTTTTCCATTCCCCATGGAAAACTACATTATCGGTTTCTGTATGGACATCTTTAGGCAATTACACAGAAAAGTGCTTTAAATGTTGCAACTAGTACAAGGTGATAACTACACGTACATAAAACAAGACTACAGCTAGTCACAGGGATAGTCAGAAAAAAAGGCTTTTATAACAGCAAAAAAAATTAAATTGAATTCCCACCCCTTCAGCTGAAGAAGTAGAGCCATTAGTTACGTCACTACATAGTTAGTCTTATTTCCCAACTCTGTCTTCCCCTTATTAATGCAATTTAATGAGGTTCTTCCTCACAACGTGCCACAACCCAGCCTCAAATACTGAAAAAAAACTCTGAAACCCAATGTAAAAACCTCACTGAAATAAAAACACAGCACTGCCATTCAAAAAAACCCCAAATGAGAGGTTAAATGTTTTCAGAAACTAAGTTAACGAGACCCTAAAATACAAGCAGGCCATGCAATTGGAGTTTTAAAGAGGATACATATGGAGATAGTGGCTGGTAGGTCCAAAGAAAGAATCAAGGAAGGCAAAAAGATAGAGCAGGAGAAGGTAGGAAGGGGAGCAATGAAGTGTGAGGCATGGGCGAAGGGAAGGGAAGGAAGAAGACACAAACAGTAGGGATGGGTGAATTTGCACAATCCTGACAGCTGTCTTGAACTTCCAGTTATCAAAGATTTTGCTGCTACCATCAAAAGTTGCCCATTCCAACAGGGCTTCCCTCTTAACGTTATATTTTGACAAGAAGGAGTAGAAAATGGCTATTTGTTTTACAATGCAGGGTAAATTTATCCCCTCCGTGACCCCCCTGGGGGGCATGCCCCACAATTTGGGGACCACTGCAGCAGATGTTCCATCTCCTAAATTCTACCACTTAAAATTTATAAACAACTATAACCCTAGCCAAGATAAGGGCCCACTGTGCTAGGTACTACGTGTACACAGTGAAACAGACCCACCCCTGAAGATCCCTAGCTCTCAAATCCCTCCTTAAAAACTCCCCTTGATTCCATGTCCCTTGTCTTACACCAAACTGACCTGTCGCTGACATTTTCCATCAGTTCTTCTGGCACTGACGGTGTCTTTATACAAAGCTTTTATAATTGCAATCATCTTACCTGGCTGATAACTCTTTAGAGCTCTGATGGGTAAATGGCTTACCAGAGTAGAACAGCAAGACAGTAACATCTGACTACTCATTGCAGGCTTACACTTTTATAAGCATCCACTACATATTACATAGTTTTCCTCTTCTGTATTCTGAATTTACATTGTGATAAGCTAATACAAAGTAAAGACTCAATCTTGGAATGCACAGAAGGTCTCCATAAAGAAACGGAAATACCAAGACTGGCTGGCTAGAAGAATTAGACTTTTGAACTGCTTGTATTATACGGAGGACACTGCTACTTTTGAAAAAACGGGTACACAGAATGAAAAAAGTGCGCAGGAAGCTGAGACAGTTTCAACATATTAGAACATTAGAATGATAAACGCCGGATGATTAGTAAGATATTATAGAAAATACTAATTAAGTTCAGCGGAAAGTATGTAGTGGCTGGGTTAGTACATACTTAGCTGAGAGTTCAGTTGATTGCTGCCATTCTATATTTATCTGTTCATTGTTTCTTGAAATTTTATTTATTGTTTTAGGTCCCCCTGCGGTATACTAATTTGTATTCTTTGTTCTAGGATGTGTGGAAACATTTCTCCAAACAGACAGGACAGCTAGATTCATATTACCACCTGGCTTAAATGTCTTTTACTGTGCAAAGCCACAATTTAGACTGAAATCTTGCAGCTTTTTTTCCTAATCTGTAAGCAGAGTAGACACATTTAGATACTAAACAAGTGTCAGAGTTAAAGTTTAACAATCAATTAACATATGCAGCACTCTCCCCTATAACAGTATATCTTGATTTTAAAGAGCATTGTTCGTTCTCTGGACATGTTAATGTAAGTATTAATAGACTTATACCAGTAATTGCAATTACATAGCTCAATTGTAGTTCTCAACTATGTTCAGATAAATGATGATCTGAATCTCTTGTTGGTACACACAAATTGGAGAAAATAAACATATGCTCCACACATTTAAAAATGTGAAAGCTGAGAAATAGAGGCACAAAATGTTCTCTGAATGAATTCTACAGAATTGGTTAGAAGCCAGCCATTTATAAGGGTTTCTGATACAATAAATATTGGGATACAAATAAATAAATGAATTAATAAAAATGGTAGAGTTAATTGTTTTACAAGATCCTGGATCCCTTTTCTTAGTATGAAAGAGAGTTGGCCACGACTTGGATGACTAAGCAATGCAATAATCAAAATAGAAAGTGTTATAATGCCTGCTGCTATATAAACAACCTTGGGGAATCAATGAAATTATGCCTGTTGCTATATAAACAGTCCTCTGTGTTTATACCTTTTGGGGGGAAATTATAAAACTTCAGATTATTTGCTCACTAGCGTGTTGCCTGCCTATATTTTATTACAGAGAGAGAGAGAGAGAGACAAGGTGGGTGAGGTAATATCTTTTATTGGACCAACTTCTGTTGGTAAAAGAGAAGTCTTCAAGCTACACAGAGATCTTCAAGTCTGTTCTGAGAAAAATTTTGAGTAAAAAAAACCCCACCATGAAAACCCATCCCTGGTATGCTTTTAGAAAAGGACAGAACCAGAAAGACAAGAGGCGTAGAAACAAATCAAGGATTGCCTCCATTTCTGTGGCAGTTCCTTGAACACGGAATAAACTGCATGTACATAAAACTATTTCCCCTCTTTATAAAAAAAATTGTGTTTGGATCTTAAGGTAACAGCCCTACCTCCCCATATCAACTGGATTTGACTACTGTGAATCTCTCTGAAAGCCACCTTGACATGCAGGTTTTTGATCTGCAATTATTTAATTGTGAATTTCGCGCTCATAAGACAGGCACTTGATTGACAGCCCTGGAGACTAAAGTCCTCCATTGATCCAGAGAGCAAGGTACAGTAGTACCACCACTAGCAAAGGATTCCTCATGCTGAGCTGCTGGTGTTCCTACCACTGGCCTGGAACAACCACCTAAAAGCATTCCATTAGAACTCTGAAAGAACAGTAGTGAATGCTGCTTTGATTGTAGTATGCCGTAAAGTTTGATACTGTTTTATTTACAGAACAGTTCGTTGCTGTAATTGACCTAATTCAGTTTCTCTAACAATGAGGCTTGAATTCTTTGTTTTCTTTAGAATGCACTGATAGCCTGTGAAAGGTGCCCAGTTGTCAGCTCTAGAGACGGAAGTTTTTAAAGTGTACAGAAAGGGAAATAGGTACCGCAAATTTCCCCGTATTGCCTCACCTGGTATGTAACAAATAGAGGCCAAGAGGTAGTTCAATAACTGGTCTCTTTACTGAGATTGTCAAGGTTCGAATTGGGGACAACTGTGGCTGGTGGTTTCTGTATCTCCTCCTCCCATTTAGAATTCAGTTCATGGTCCATCTGAATGTCAGGGGAGATCAATGTACAAAACTGATCTGACTGAGAAACCAAACTACAATATCCTTACTGGTATATTTGGACCAACTGAGATCCCCTTTTGCTTTGTTTGACTTGCTTCAAATTTTGTATAAGCCTTCAATGTGTGCCCTACAATTTTATTTCACTGCTTTTGTACAGTCTATATAGCTGCAGCTTAAGTGACCAACAACCTTTTAAACTGTTTTTCTTGGTATCCTTTTTACCTAAGAGATTATGATTTTACTATTCACTTGTAGCAGCAATAAAAATAATTTTTTGGGAGAAAATGTACTCTGCATAGAAAGGGGAAAGTTTGGCTTGATCTTCCAACAGCAAAACTACACTAAAGCCAAATTTAGCTAATCTACAGACTATAATACACAAACAATTGATGGTTGTTCCCCATCTTTCAATAAAATCTTTAACACTAGACCATTGCGGAAGTCTCATATTACTAAGCATTTGTATTTTGTAAAACTAATTAAAGTACATTTGTTGATCCATTATGATAAGTCAGCAAATTAAAACCACAATTGTCAAAGTAACTGAACAAAGCTAATAGTGACGCACTTAATCTCTGATTTGTAAATTTCAGTGACCTGCAATGGTTTCCCAGATAGTAACGGAAATATGGTTCTACAATTCTTAAAACTGAAATTGAGAAAAGCTGGTATTTAAATACTGGATTTTGCTTTCACTGCAATATTGTTTAGTGGAGACTGCCCATAGGTATTAAGTAAATAAAGTTATGGGAAATAAGAGTATGTGTTTGCGTGCATGCACAACACTGTATACTTAACCATTTATATGAGCCAAAAACTGCATTTCCTCTTGGACCCACAGACTTAGATACTGGTGAAATCTTCCATGAAAGTAAACACAATACCCCTCCAGAGAGGTAGGCTAAATTAGTGTTCACAGTCTGAATTTATTTGGTATCCTAATGAGGATATGGGAAACAATTGTGAATGAAAGATTCGGGGGGAAAGGCCACTTATGTAAGTGAAGTATTCCTATAAACCTTGCTGGTTAGTAGATTTCTTATAAAAACAGTGATGAAGTACAGAGAAAGGGGCCCCACAGAGGTGTCTCATACTCCATGATTATTTTTCACAGCATAAATTTTAAAAAAGCAATTAGAATATAGTGCAGTTACCAGCTTAAAAAAAATGCCAAAAACCTCAAAATGCACAGAATTTTGACGCTTTTTTTGTTAATACTGTTATCCCACAGTTTTGCTTAAGTTATAGCTCCAAAGCTGATGCCTTAGTACTTTTTAAATGCCTCAGTATCATGAAGTTATATTTAGTGGATTCCAAGACATGGGCACATTTGTTTCCTATGATCTCATTCATTGTGAACTTTTACATTACAGTAACCATTACATCAAGGATTGAAAGAGGGTCAAAAGCCCAAGGAGAAATGTAAGTCATTACAAGTTAAACAAGATTTTTGTTTGGATACATAATCTAATTTCCCTTACGTGATTAGGTTTACGTTAATAATTTAACACTGAAAAAGGAAATTTTGGAGAACATGACCAAACATCACCCTCTTTGCAATTTTGTGCTAAGCTAAACCACGGGCCTCTTTCACTTGCTTTCTTTGCTAACTACTATAGATTATACTTCATTGCTTGGTTCGACACGTTGATCCACAGGTGGCAGTGTGCAAACACTTTTACCCACTTTACACATGCTTCTACTCACTCTTCCCACATTTATCAATTACTAAAGAAATTTGTTGTTTAAACAAGTATTTGTCAATACATAAACTATAATGGTTAATTTCCCCTTGGTTATATACAATATATTTGTATTTGATGGTCCAATATAAATAAAGTTTGTTATTTCAGTAACTACCGCATGATCACCGGTTCTAGTTATTTAGACCATTTTCTTCCTAGTCCAATGGGAACTGTCATGCTGAATAAGAACATAAGAACGGCAATGTTGGGTCAGAGCAATGATCCATCTCACCCATTCGCCTGTCTTCCGACCATGGTTGGTCCCAGATACTACAGAGGGAAGGAACACAACAGGAACATTTATCGAGTGATCCATCCTCTGTCATTGACTCTCAGCTTCTGGCACTCAGATTTAGAGACACCCAGAGCATGATCCCTGACCAACTTGGCTAGTAACTATCGATAGACATGTTCATGGAGGATTGGTCCAATTCTTTTTTGAACTCAGTTATACTTTTGGCCTTCACAACATCCTCTGGCAACAAGTTCCACGGGTTGACTGTGCATTGCCTGAAGAAATACTTCCTTATAGTTGTTTCAAATCTGCTGCCTATTACTTTCATTGGATGATCCCCTGGTTCTTGTGTTGTGAAGTGGTAAATAACACTTCCTTAATCATGTTCTCTCCATCATTCATGATTTTATACACCTCTATCATCTCCCCCGTTAGTCACCTAAGGTACAGGGGGCTTCGGAGCAGAGTCCAGTATGGAAGAAAATACAGGAAAGCCAAACAGTATCAGAAGCAGAGTAATGAGTTATAGCTTAGTGTTTGGTGTAATTATATATATAGACACCAAAGTAGAAACTTTACAGATTTCAATAATGGGCACTTTTTTTTCAGGAAGGACATAGAAGTGGCAATGGACCTTGTAGAATGAGTGTTGTCCTATCCAGATAGAAGGCTGGGGCTCGCCTAACATCAAGGGTGTGTTGCAGTGCCTCCTGGTTATCTCGATGTGGTTTGGAGTGGAAGACAGGCAGGTGAATGGGCTGATTGATATGGAGCTCTGAAGAAACCTGAGCTTAGAAGTTGGGGTGGGGCCATAGTGTGACCTTGTCCTTAAAAATACTGTGAGGAGGGGTATGCCATCAGGGACCCCTATTCCTCCAACCCATCATGCAATGTGATGGTTATCAGGAATGCAGTCTTTTGACAAATGGAGCAGTGAACAGGTAGCCATTGGTTCAAACGGTGGTTTTGTGAGGCAGCTAAGAACCAGATTGAGGTCTCATACCAGAATAGGGTGCTGAACTAGCAAAAAGATTTCCAAACTCTGAGGAATCTTGTTGTGGTTGGGTGGGCAAAGATGGAATAACCCTGTATTTTAGGAAGGTTGTATGCGTGGAAAGCCGTGATGGCTGCTAGGTGGACTCTTCTGGAGCTCAATAGTCCGAAGGTTTTCCAGAGTTATCAGTTTAGTTCCTATGTCTAGAAGCAACGAGGTAATTGGTGAAACCTGCCTGAGGTCACACTACCTGACAAACCTCATCCATTTTTGAGAAGACGTGTAGCAAATAGATTGTTTCCTGTGTAATAGTACTCTTTTTAAGTCTTCTGAGCACGCAGTCTCTAATATTGTGAGCCATGACCAACCATGCTTTGAGATGAAGTACTGGGAGATCGGGGTGGAAAAATCTTCCTGCCTTCCTGGGAGAGGGGAGTGATGATGAGTAAATCAGAGACTGAATGGGCAGCAGCATCAGGTAAGGAAAAACACATTTGCCTGGGCCAGGTCAGAAGTATTAGGATGGCTCTGGCTTGGTCTCTTTATTTTGAGCATACCTTTGGCTATTAGGGGAAGTCAGTGAGCATGCATATAGGAGAATTGACAACTAGTGAAGGTGAAAGGCATCCCCCAGAGAATTGGTGATCCTGTCCGCCAGCTGAATAGAAGTGGGTAAATTTCCAGTTTAAGTCTTTGGTGAATAAGTCTGAGGGGTGCTCCACTGACTAAATGTGGTGTAATATGGTGGGGTTTATTTCGCATTCATGATCTTTGAAGAAGTGCCTGCTGAGTGCATCTATAGTCACATTCTCAGCCCCTGAGAGATAGGCCACTGTGGTGGTGATCTGGTTGTATATTACTCCTGGGGGAATTCTGCACTATTGTGCACGTGCATAATTAATGAGCATCGCAGATTTATATTTTTTTGCACAGAAATAAGCTTCTGCAGTTCCACCTTTTCCCACCAGAGGGCATTGCGGCAATAGAACAAAGCAGCAGCTCCCTGCCAGTGAGGGAAGAGAGCCTGCAGTGCCTTCTTCACAGCTGGCCAGGTCAGGAGACAAGGGCTATGGGGAGACAGTGTGGGGTGCTGGGTCCAGACATGGGCTCATAAGGGCTAGTGGGGGAGGACAGACTGGGGCAGGGCTGAATGAGAGTAGAGGCACATGGCAACAGGGGGGAGGGGACACAGAGGGTGGCTGGGTAGAGGTACAGAGACACATGGGGATGGGGAAGGAGTACAGGGATACAAGGGGATGGGGTGGGGAACATATGGACAGGGGCTACAAGGACACATGGGGGTGCAGGAACACGTGGGGACAGGGGCAGATGTGCCTGACTGAATGGGAGAGGCTAGGGGTCAGCCAGGGTCTGCGGAGGGGGAAGCTCCCCAACCTCATAAAAACATGTTCCATACCTTTTCCCACCCATACCTGACAACTCTCCAACTTCACACTCATGCTCCTTCCCAGCAATTTACTTCCCTCTCTCTCAGCTCTTCTGAGGGGTGTAAAAAATACAGTTCGGTATTGTAGTTTAAATGAATTACTCAGTTCTGTATTAATATGTCTAGTAAGGAATCCATTTGTCAAAAAAGATTTCCTGAATCTTGTGTTATCTGTATAGTTTCAGACATACTTGCTGACAAGTATTTTGAAATAAATTATCAAAAATAATTGAAACTCGTGTGATTATATTGTGTTATTTTGACAAAACAAATATGCAGAATTTTGCAGAATTTTAATTTTTTTGGCGCAGAATTCCACCAGGAGTAGCATATGCACCAATTCCAAAGCTTGAGAACCTCAGCACATAGAGAGGAGGCTCTTGCTCCTCTTTAGCGACTGATGTAAAACATGGACGATATATTGTCTATCATGATCTTTGTGTATTTAACCCTAATTAGTGATCGGAAATGGATACTGGTGTATCCGACTGCTCTGAGCTCCAGGAGGTTGATGTGTAGTATGGCCTCTTGCAGCATCTACTTGCCCTGGGTCATTTGAATGTCTAGTTGTGCTCCCCACCCTAGCAAAGAGGCGTGCTTCCATATGACGACTGCTGGGGAAGAACATACAAATGGAAGTCCTGTGCACATGTTGTGATGGTCTTTCCACCAGTTAATAGTTTGTTTTACGGAGGTAGGTATGAAAAGCAGAATATTTAAACTGTCTGCATGGTGAATAAACCATTCTGAGCCACCCTTGAAGGCAATGCGTTTGGCACCTTGCATGTTCTGTAATGAAGGTGGCAGAAATAACTTGTGAACCTTTTTTGGGCTTTGCACGATCAGTATACAAAAAAGGTGTAATATAATCAAATCAATGGGTTTTTTGCTTGGCATACAATTTAAGGGCCATATACAGCACCATACAAGTTGCCTTTGAACTGTGCAAGTCCCAAGAGTCCATAGATGCTCATTATGTCCGGCTGCATCGGACTGATGGTGGGCTTCTTGCAGCAGCTCATGTCAGATGCAAAAAACACCTGACAAAAGTGAGATGCACTCATTTAATACCAGCCACTGTGCAGACATCACATGGTAGAATATCTCTAGGAATTTACCATGTCTTTCTGTAACAAGTCTCAAAAATTTACCAACCTGTGCTATATTTTTGTTGAGAAGGTAAACTCCATAATCAAACTGAAGTCTCTCTCCTCCCTTTGGATATAGTGGAAACCTGAGGAGGAAAGGTCAGAAGAAAAGTCAGATTTAGAAAGTACACATTCAATATTTTATCTTTAAAATTAGTCTGATTTAAGCAAAACCATTTGCTGAGATACCAGCAAGAACACTTCTGAGTGCAGATAAATCCATAGCCTTCTGTTTCTGCAGACTCCCAATCCCAATGAATCTGCAGTTTGCACATCAGCTACTCATCAATCCCACTTACACGTCATGCACTTTCTTCCATGAGATATTCTGTATCTGGAAACCCTTCCTTGGCTTGGGCTGCCATGTTTCCATTGTCTCCTTTTTCAAGTCCCCCCTGGGAGCAAATGTCTTCCAAAGCTCTCCCCTCAAGGTCTTGTTTAGAGCACTTAGTGCAATAGGGACTCTATACAGAGCCCACAACTACCATATTTCAAGGGGTTATTTCTGTTGTACAGTATCAGAGGGGTAGCCGTGTTAGTCTGGAACTGTAAAAGTAGCAAAGAGTCCTGTGGCACCTTACAGACTAACAGACGTATTAGTTTGTAATAAGGGAAGCACATTCTGTATGATCTCTAAATGTATACTGAGATTTAGATAATGGGAAAGTACATTGCACAGGAATACTTTTGTATTAGAATCATCATGGCTAGTTGCTGGTTCTCAGCTGCTGCTTGTTATAAGAACCATCATTTTAGCCCCAACGTAACTGAAACCCATTCAAGTTTAACCTTCACTACTACTGTACAGTATTAACATCAGACAAGCAAATTCTTAATAGAGATTTAAACAATTGTTCACGATGAAGCTGTTAATTTCACAATTTTAATCTTACTACTGCACTCGTTCCTCATTTTGACTCTTCCTCACATTGCATCTTGCCAGTTGGACTTTCACAGGCTGAGTTCATAGTAGTTAACATGTCAGTTTTAGAATCTATCAATACTACCATGTAAAAGTTTTTGCCTTTAAACTCAGTATCTTATAAGCTATTTGCAACACATTCTAGAGATGTGATTACACAACCTCTATTTTGTTCTGACTTCAAAGGACTTCTTTACTGCTTGCTACTTATTATTTGTGACATTTAAAAAGAATTTTAAAGAGCCATTAGAGCCAAATGTTAACAGGTCAATATTACAGGCAGATGAAATATTAAGACATCAGCTCCAAATTTTATGATACTTTCAAACTCTTGATGGGTCACTTCAAGTTGAGCAGTATAAAGATCACCATAACTAGTATATCTAGCTCACCTTGCTTAATACATCTATAAATCCAAGCTGTCTGCAGCATAGGAAAATAAAAGTGCCTTTAAATTGAAGATGTATGCTGCAAAAAACTACCACTCAATATACTAAGTGCAAGATACAAATCAAAATGAGTTCATTTCAATACCTACAGTTACACTACTCAACTGTAGCAGAATTTAGATTATAAAGGCTACAATTACAATTAACATTATAAAACTCATTCATTCTTGACAATAAAACTGCTGTTAAAATACAAAGCATGCTTCATTACATGATACTATTTCGTTAAGTCACTGAAAATGAGAGCTATATATTTTCTGTTAGAAATGGAAACCTCAATTAAAGGGAGATGGAAAAAGACAATATCAAGCACTTAAAAGTTTCTCTCCTGCACAATCAATTTCTTGTAAGGAACCCTTTAAAGTCATTAAGATTAAACTTCTCTCCCTACCAGTTTTTTCCTTCTGACATTTGGCTAACATTCAAGATTCATCAATCGGTGAAATGAGCTGGGGAAACATGAAGTTAATAAGATCTCTTCCTGTATACTCATGTCATTACTATAAGACTAAATTCCTTGAATTTTAAACTAAGTCAGGGAATGTGTTAACCTATGTAAAGTGGCATGCACATTTTGGCACTACCCAATGGAAAATGCGCTACCTGATTTCTATGTGATCTTAGTTTTGTTCACCTCATCCTATCTCTACCCTTCCCTCTGTCTGTCGCACTCATTTGTTGAAACTGTAAGCTCTTTGTGGCAGGGACCATGTCCTCTTATGTTTTTAAAGAGTTCTTAGCATGATGTGGCTGCAAATAATTACTATTGATGGCTGTCTGGTGGCCTATGTGAAGTGAATTTGTACTCCTAGCTCATAGTGAGCAATGCCGCTAAACTCATGCTCTCAATTTGCCATGCAGCCCAGAGTTAGTTTGTAAGTTCATTAGGTTTTCAATTAAGTCTGTTAATCAATTCAGTTGCCATCCACCCAGAGACTAATATCTCTAAAGCCTGAAACATTAACCATTGGAGGCCTACTAAAGCTCTTCCTATCAATTAATCATGTTTTCCTTCCAGACCTGCCTGCTCTAATCTCTGCTCTTTATGCACTGACAACTTATAGATTCATAGACTCTCGGACTGGAAGGGACCTTGAGAGGTCATCAAGTCCAGTCCCCCCCGCCCTCATGGCAGGACCAAATACTGTCTAGATCATCCCTAGTTTAGAGGCACTTGTTTGCATTTAGTGCCACTAAAATAGAAAACAAACCCATAAAGCTGACTGAGTCCTCACTCTGGGAAGGAGAACTCCAATGGTATAGGCAAAAGCATCATAGGATAGATAGCCAGATTAGAAACAAGGTTATTAGTCAAAATTTGTTTTAACACCTGAGTGCAGTACTTGTTCATGTTCAAATTAGCTTTTTTGGGGGTGGGGTGGTATTAATGTCACACAAGAGTCTTTTACAGGATTAGACTATGTTAAATGTGTAGTTGCCCACCCAGGGTCATTCTTTGGTGTGGTGAGATTTCAGTGTTTCCTAGTTCCCATATCAGGCATCAAAAGCAAGGCTACCAAACTATAATAGATTGTACCAAGTCAATTTGTTTATATTTGTGTAGCTCAAATGTAGCCTTCTGTACAATATTTGTATAGCAAAAAAACAAAAAAAAACCAAACAAAAAAGTAGTAACTGACTAGCCAGTAGCAGTATTGCAGAAAAGGCCCCGAGTATAATGGATCACAAATTGAGTATGAGCCAACAATGTGTTGCAATCACAAAAAGGTTAATATTCTGGGGTGTATTAGCAGGAACGTTACAGGCAATAATTGTTCAGGTCTACTTGGACTGGTGGAGACTAAACTGCATTACTGTGTCCAGTTTTAGGCATCACACTTCAGACAGATTTGGATAAACTGGAGAGCAACAAAAATAAAAAGAGTAGGGCTGTCAAGCGATTAAAAAATTAATCGCTATTAATTGCACTATTAAACAATAGAATACCATTTAAATATTTTTAGATGTTTTACACATTTTCAAATAATGATTTCAATTATAATAGAATACAAAGGGTATAGTGCTCACTTTATTTTCTATTACAAATATTTGTACTCTAAAAAACAAAAGAAATAGTATGCTTCAATTCATCTAATACAAGTACTGTCGTGCAATCTCTATCATGAAAGCTGACCTTACAAATGTAGAATTATGTACAAAAAATAACTACATTAAAAAATAATGTAAAACTTTAGAGCCTACAAGTCCACTCAGTCCTATTTCTTGTTCAGCCAATCACTCAGACAAACAAGTTTGTTTACATTTTCAGGAGATAATGTTGCCCGCTTCTTGTTCACAATGTCACCTGACAGTGAGAATAGGCGTTCACATGGCACGGTTGTAGCCAGCGTTGCAAGATATTTACATGCCCGATGTGCTAAAGATTCATGTCCATTCATGCTTCAACCACCATTCCAGGGGATGCGTGTCCATACTTGGGTTCTACTTTATAACAATCCAAAGCAGTTCTGACCAACGCATGTTCATTTTCATCAGCTGAGTCAAATGCCACCAGCAGAAGGTTGAGTTTCTTTTTTGGTAGTTTGGGTTCTGTAGTTTCCTCATCAGAGCTTTGCTCTTTTAAGACATCTGAAAACATGCTCCACACCTCATCCCTTTCAGATTTTGGAAGGCACTTCAGATTCTTAAACCCTGGGTCGAGTGCTTTAGCTATCTTTAGAAATCTAACATTGGTACCTTGTTTGCGTTGTCAAATCTGTAGTGGAAGTGTTCTTAAAATGAACAATGTGCTGAGTCATCTGAGACTACTATAATATGAAATATATGGCAGAATGCGGGTAAAATAGAGCCAGAGATGTACAATTCTCTCCCCAAGTAGTTCAGTCACAAATTTAATTAGCGCATTATTTTTTGAATGATCATCATCAGCATGGAAGCATGTCCTCTGGAATGGCGGCCGAAGCATGAAGAGGCATACGAATGTTTAGCATATCTAGCACATAAATAACTTGCCATGCCAGCTACAAAAGTCCCATGAGAATACCTGTTCCCACTTTCTGGTGACATTGTAAATAAGAAGTGGGCAGTATTATCTTCCATAAACGTAAACAAACTTGTCTTAGCAACTGGTTGAATGAGAAGTAGGACTGCGTGGACTTGTAGGCTCTCAAGTTTTACATTGTTTTGTTTGTGTGCAGTTATGTAACAAAAAAATTTACATTTGTAAGTTGCACTTTCATGATAAAGAAATTGCATTATGATAGTCGTATGAGGTGAATTGAAAAATACTATTTCTTTTGTTTATCATTTTTACAATGCAAATATTTGTAATAAAAAATATAAAGTCAGCAGCGTACACTGTATTCTGTAAATATATTTTAAAAGTAGAAAACATCCAAAATATTTAATAAATTTCAATTGATATTCTATTTAACAGTGTGATTAAAACTGTGATTAATCATGATTATTTTTTTTTAATCACGGTTATTTTTTGGAGTTAATCGCATGAGTTAAATGCGATTAATCGACAGCCCTAATAAAAAGTTTAGGAAAAGGTGACCTATAAGTAAAAGATAAACTGTGCATGTTTACTCTTGAGAAAAGATGATTGGGCAGGAGGGGATAGGATAACAGGCTTCAACTACAATAAGGGCTGTTATAAAGAGGACAGCGATCAGCTGTTCTCCATGTCAACTGAAGGTAGGACAAGAAGTAATGGACTTAATCTGCAGCAAAGGAGATTTAGGTTAGCTATTAGGGGGAAAACAATTTTTTAACTATACGGGTAGTTAAGCTCTGGAATAGACTTCCAAGGGATGTTGTGGAATTTCCATCATTGGAGGTTAAGGACAGGTTAGACAAAAACAAAAACAAACAAGTCAGGGATGGTCTAGGTATACTTGGTCCTGCCTCAGCATAGGGCAATGACTAGATGACCTTTTGAGATCCCTTCCAGCCCTGCATTTCTATAATTTTATGTTTAATTTTAGAAAGTATTCCACAGACTTCAGAATCAAGAAGCAGGGCTGATTACAATAAGAACAAACAAGAGAGACTGTTTCTTTTAAGAGTGCATTACTCAAATTTAATATACGAACAGATGCACTTTTTAATACTATTAAGTATCAACAATTATTTCTCCACACAGGAAATAAACGGCTTTAAGAGTTGTGGGGATCAAAGCAGAGTTCAAATTAAACTATTTGGCCTGATTTTAGATGACAACATGGCAAAAGACCAGACTGGAGCCACTTTGTATGACCAAGTCTAGCAACTAGAATGTTTTTGAGTTTGAAATAAAAAGTTTATATAATCTCAGTTCTCACTCCCACAGGAGTCAGACACACTGAAAATGAGACTATGAGTATCCTTGGCATGACAGTGCAAACACAACAAACAGAATGCACACTTAATAGGAACAATACTTCATTTTAATTTACTTGTAAGACAGATTATGGCCAGAAAACGGACAGTCAAGAGATAAGAAATCCTCTCCCCTCCTTCACTCTAGAAGAGGCAGGGGGATTGGAGACAGATACCAACATTAGCAAATACCACTTTATACCTGAATAGTACTGAGTGTCTCCAATTTAAACACTGAGGGTAGGTCTATACTGCAATGAAAAACCTATGGCTGGCCCGTGCCAGCTACCTTGGGCTCACGGGACTCAGGCTGCGGGGCTGTTTCATTGCCCTGTACTCGTTTGGGCTCGGGCTGGAGCCTGGGCTCTAAGACTCTCCCACCTCACAGGGTCCTAGAGCCTGGGCTACTGCATGAGCCCTGAAGTCTACACTGAAATCAAACAGCCCCATAGCCCAAGCCCCACCGGCCTGAGTCAGCTGGCATGGGCCAACCACAGGTGTCTAGCTGCAGTGTAGACACCCATGTCAAAGGTAAGAATCCTTATTTTTAAAAGATAGGAAAACTGAGGCTGAGGTCATGTGATTTGTGCAAGGTCATTTAAGCTGGGAATGACCTAGATCTAACACCCAAGACTGTTTACCCACAAGATTGTCCCTCCCATAAGTTAGAACTGGCAAATGTGCCTGACTATATTTTGCAATAGCACCACAATATTGTTATGTTTTAATGCTGTGAAGATCTCTTGTAACATGGACAGCACAATGCTTTAAATTTTAAAGTTTAAACAGCATGCACAGAATATTTGAAAACCTTTCCAATCTTCACAAAGCAACATAATTGCCACTTTCATTGGTTTGATAATTTTTAGGTCCACAGCTACTCTGCCAAGTGAAATCTTAGGAAGCCATTTCTTAAAAATTAGTCTTCACTTTTAGCGAGCATTTGTCAAATGAATACATCTGGTAATGCAGTGTAGGTGTTAGGTGTGCAGCTGCATGCTAACTTTGTCAAATGCTAACAGTTTAAAGGGATACTTTTATATATTAAGCCATATTTTTAATTGGCAATGGCATTTTCAGAATTTAGGGCAAGATCTTACATTATCAACATAGGTTTAAAAGCCCTTCTACAAAATACAAGGTAGAGAAATTCAATATATGCAGTAAAAAAAAAATCACAACTTGGAAAGCTAAATGAGGCTGGATAAGGTCACTTCAACTCCAGTTGAACAGTTAAGATGTAATCAGTGAAACAGAAGTATTCAAGCTAAGCCAAGGTAGATATTTGAATATTTACTGTTGAGTTCTTAAGGCACCCTTTCCTATCTGAGGGTGCCTTAAAAGCTAAAAAAAGCTTTCATGATTTGGTGGCTATATTAGATTTCCAGCTGCTGTTGGATGATCAGAAAGCAGCAGTGTCCAGAAATGCTTTTTACCATCTGCAGCTGGCCATTGCAATCGTTTCTTCCTGATGCAGAACTTACTGCTGTGATACTACACCTCAAGAATGGATTATTACAATGTGCTCTACATGGCACTACAGTTCATGATAATATGGGCATTTAAACTAGGTCGGAATATAGCAGCCTGCCTATTAAGTGATGCTTCTGAGTTGCAGCAAGTCACTGGTGCTCCATATTCTTCACCACCTACCTACTGGTGTCCAGATTTGGTATATGGGGCTTGTGATCTCTACAAGGCCTAAATGGCTTCAAACTTTGCTATTTGGGATACTGCCTCTTTCCTTGTGCCAGACCAAGATCAAAGGCACCTGAACTGGATCCCTCTCAGGCTCCACAGTGCTCTTTGAGAGGGGCCCTCCAGCTCTGGAACAAGTTTCTTCTCCTCAGCCTAAAAACAGCACAAGTCTATTGACCTTCATGGCAAGCTATAAGGCACAACTATTTAAGCTGGCTGCTGTGAGAAGTCGGGTTTTGGGGGAGCAGCTAGGGGGAAGGCTTGGTATTCTGCAAGTAATTTACTTGTGTGTAAAATGGGTGGGGTGCCTTAAGTTTTGGATTAGGGCCCTTTTTCTTTTTGGTATAAATCTAAATAAAAACATACCTCTCTTCGAATAAATTCTTCGAAGGAAGTAATCACCCCATGCCCTTCCAGAAGACACCTGGCAGAATGTCTTGTGTCACAATGTAAAATGGTAAGACACTATGGTGGGTGAGCAAGGGGAGAAAAATTCCAAAGCAGAAGGTCTTCCATCAAAGTGGCCTGCCACCAGCCCTCTGACATTTAAATCAAGGGACTGAATGTCCCCTTGGTACACAGAAGAACTGGGGACATGCAGACAGACTGAGGTAGCCAGGAACCAGAGCACAGAGTTTTATAGATCAAAAAAGTTAGCGTCTTGTATTGCAATCATAAGACAATGAAGTTGAACTTCGAGTAACATGCTCTATTAATAAAGTAACAGAAGAAAAATGGAGAAGCAAATACCCACACTGAGGTAAGGTAGGAGTCAAAGGTTTTGGTAGCAACATAAAATCTCTCCCACAAAGATTTCCCAAAATAAATCTTAAAAACCAACTGTCCACAAAGGCTGCACACTATACTAACAAGTTACTGCATATATTTCAGAATACTTATTCAAATCTAATTTAAATATCATTGCTGAAATTTTTCCATGAGTTCATGAAACAAACTTGTTTTTAAGCCAATCGTCTAATTGCATATTTTCATTAAGAAGCAGCTAAGTATTTTGTACAATAGCAAAGTATTCAAAATAAAAAGAGTAAGATTTTCTGAAGCAGATGTGCTTCACCCATGGAATATCTGTCCTGGGAAATCAGTAGTTGTATTGGTGTCATGTGCTTTCAGATCTCAAGTTGGTAAAAAAAGTTTAGACATGCCCATACTAATTTCTGTTTTAAGCACTGTTCTGAGACCACCGTCGTTAGTCTAATTGTGTTCATTAACTGTGTCATAATCAATCATAACTACCAACTGATTCTCATCTTTGAGCTCTCTTTGGGCTGACCTAGAAAAGTACTTACCAGTCACTGAAACCTCATTTATTTTACAGCCTCATATCTGTTATTGGGCTAATCTGTACCTGTTCAACATCACACAGCAGCTTAAATATTTGAGTAACCTGCAGTAAATCTCCACAGGACTGTTTGGTCAGTCAGATGTTAACTGTTAAGTAAACCTAAGAGGATCTATACTCCATAAATTTATTTCAGACACTAAGGTTGCTCTTATGAGTTCTCAAGTCCAAAACATCTTTATAGCTAGATTTTGTGATTTATGAACTCCTCATTTTGTATCCAAAAAGATCACAAATGTGCCAATATACTGGTGACGGCTTTTTACTGTATATAACCACCTGCCTTTAATACAAACTCTGTTTTAAAAGTTTAAGCAATTGCTTGATTTTTAACTGCCTTCATCTGTTTCCAATTTAGCATTAAAACATATGGTTTGGATTTTTTTTATTCTCTTCTAATCAGTCCTTTTCCCCATGTCCCAAACTGCACTGAAGAAAACCTACGCAAGGAGCTTGAAAACTCAAAATTTCATCTCCACCAAAAAAGGTCTTTGGACAAGCCTGAAGTGAAATAGTGACATTTCTGATCATTTCTAAAAGCTAGTTTACTACAGATTGACATGTGGCACATTTAAAGAAGGTCTGTATTAAACCCGAATGGGGTTTCAAAGGTTGTGGGAATGTATAATCAGTCTGTGGAATTCACTACTGCTAAAAGTCAAATACTGAGACTGAATTTTCAAATGGCTGGAAAGTTTGATACTGTAATATCTATGGCTATGCTAGTTAAGTTAAAATGTAACAACAGATTTCCTGCAGACATCTGCCTACCTGCTATAGCACTGAACAGATGCCTAGGTATAAAGGTTGCCTCCCTATTTCCTTTAAGACACTAGGTACAGGCCACTGTCAAAGACAGGCTGTATCAGACTCAAATTAACTATTGTGCAACTGTAGTATGGGAAACTCTACATTAGTCTCTGAGCATGTCTACATTGCACCACAGTTTGGATTAAGGGGGTGTAAATTGCCGAGTGCACCAAAAAGTTGCACTCCAACTGCAGACACTGATGGTGTAAATTAAAAAGATACATAGTTCACATCCTCTTTCAAAGATGATGTTAATGTGAACGGAGTACCTTTTAGTTTGCACCAGCAGTGTCTCTACAGAGCAGTTAGAGCACAACTCTTTGGCGTGCTCTGCAATTCACACTCCTATGCTCTGCACGGCAGCCTTTGAAAGGGGGTAGTGAATTTAGTGCTTGTGAACATGGGAAGCTAGTAATATTTATTTGGTGCCATGAAGCGTTAGGTATCCAGTTCTAAAATTTTGGCCGTAGTGTCAGATACTGAAAGTGAGCAGACTGTCAGAGGCGCTGAGCTTACCACTGATATTACTTTTGCTGCTGACTATCTTTCTACTTACGTGGCCACTTAAAACTAACGTACTGAATGTTCATCAACAAGATGAGACCAACAATTCACAGAAGTTAATAGATAAAAATATAGTGAGCTACTTCCTGTCGAGTGAACAGGCTAAATTAACTGACATAATGCATGGAATCACTCATTCATCTCTAGTTATCTGCATCACAAAAGTAGAGTCCACCAAAAATAAAAAATGAACCCCACATCACTTCATGCTTTTTACAATTACAAAATCTGTATCTGTCCCGTAGATTTTGACCTCACCCTCCAATCCACCCATTTAGACTTGTGTTCTGTTGTAAACCAACAGCTGTGCTCCATTACTTAACTTTTTTCAGAAAGATTTGACTATATGGCAGGCTACATAGAATAAAAATATTGGGCTTGATTCTCTACTCTATTGAAAGACATGAAATTGGTTTAATTACATTGATTCCAGCGGAATCAACAGCATAACTGAATGGAGAGAGTCAGGCATCTAGAGTCACTCTTTTTAAAACAAAATCTGCATGGCAACTGTGCCTCACACATGCCTTTCAAATTATGTTCAATTATAACGAGGGCGAATTCTGGGCTTAAACCAACTAACCTAACGTCCTCCCAGGGCTAGGGAAATAGTCTGCCCAGTCCTGTTAAAGACAGACTGCATCTATAAATATCCAAGAATGCCAGGTCTCTGAGTTGAGTAGTTTAAATCCAAAATCTGAGTAGTTTAAAATTGCTATAATCTTTGCTTATTTGTTCTGAGCCTGAAAATCTGATTGCTTTGATTATGGTATAATTTAAGAATTAAGTTTAAGTGGGTCATAGCAATTCTCATTTAAATGTGTGATTTCATATATCCACTTCTGGGAAAGATTGCTATTTTTCCTTTTTTAAATGTGTTCTGGTCATTGTTTTATGAAGGAATACTATACCTATAGCTGGGTGGAGAATGGCAATTCTGTTCTGGGGGATTTTGAATGCTGGTTGAATTCCAATTTGGAACAAAACCCAAACATTTAGGAATCCTCCACAAAATGGATTTACCGTCCACTGCCCATCTCTACTGGGAGCCCTGGCCCTGGGAGCTCAGGCTTCCAAGAAGCCAGGAGACAGGAAACTGGGGCTCATCTTCCCACCAGCCCATCAAGAGAGATGCTGAAGATCCAGGTGAGTGAGCTTGCAGGTAACCAACCTGGCAGGTGTGTGTGTGGGGGGGGTTCCATCCAGTGGAATTTCATTAAAACCTGTCTCCACACAACCTTTTGTCTTTGATGAATTGGCAAATTCTAATGAAAAATGCTTTATAATTTTTTTTCCAGCTAGCTCCATTTATGTTATTTTCTGCACTTGCACCCCATTACTTTCAGAATTACTGCCGAGTACTTCCACTAACAAGGCTGACAAAATGGCTTTACAGAAATTTAAAAATTAATCAAAATGTATAGAGTAGTACAACTGCTCAAGAGGTCATCAAGTCCAGTGTCCTGGGCTGAGGCAGAACCAAGCATCCATTGACACAGGATGATTTAGTGCTATGATTACATTTACAATTTAAAATTTCACAAGTATTAGTTGAATACTTGTAGACAGCAGCAAAATACAAGTTTCACATGTATACTTCTATAAGAAACAGGCAACAATTGTTTGATACTAATAATTTTAAAAATGCTCATTCTAGTTTAAGTATGTTATTTGCAAGCTAAGAGAAAAAGAAAATTGAAGATGTGTATAACCTCCAATTCTGAAAATGCAGGTGGTGCAAGGTACAGACAGTTACAATTAAATAACCCAAAGCCTTCCATTATAAAATTTTCCAATTGTTTATAACCTTGCCAAATTTTAATTGCTCAGGCTGACATTCTAATGCTTCCCCCACCCTTTAACATTTCAGTTAAAACAGTTCAGTTGATTCCAAAAAGGCATAAAGGAAAAATGCATTTTTGCACCCAGGTGAAAAGAATTCTTACAATCATTTCACTGAGACACACTAATGCTTGCATGCTTTGAACTGCATGTAGGAACTTTTTTGGGGGGTGGGGGAGCCACGCGGGCGGCAGCCTATGCATCATGGATGCTCCTATTGCAATCAGTCGAAGTTTTTCCAAATTTGGCAAAGTTTTAAGCCTCTGGGGCGGAAAAAAAAATCAGTTTACATATGCTCAGTAGATAGTACTTGGAGTCTGGTAGCTAAATTATCTGACGATTCTATCTGCACTGAACATGTACTATTCCCACACAGCTCCTACTTGCCAACCAATCTGCACATCACCACACCCCTTAGTGACTGAGAACATGCTCTGCCCAAGGGCTCCATTATCTGTCCTGACAGCCCAGGGCTGATGGATATGCCAGGCACAGGAACTGAGAGAAGGGAGACGGTCTTCCCTGTGCTCTCAATGCTCCTCTTGCCCAGGTTCAGCAGGAGAAGCAAGTGTCTACATTCATCTGATGTTAGCAAATAATTAACCCCACTTGCAAATTATGTGTCACTACCCTGCTCTAGCGGCAGGTCCCCACAGAAGATAACCTACTATTGCTACTAGTTACTCCACTAATTCAAGAGATAGGACTGATAATGTGTATCTAAACCCCCCATATGGTTTGGGAAGAGAAGGGGTCAATATAGTTCCACAATATGAAATTTGTTTTTCCAGTCTTTAAGCGTGGGAAATTATAGATAAACTGTGAAAATAATGTTAAGGTTGAAAGTCAAGCGCTCAAAAGTTGGGAAATGCCAGAATTAGTTGTCTATAAAACCTTTATACAGCTGCCTTGCACATATACATGATGATAGAGTATGATCACATCATTAAAGATTAGCTTTTCCAAAGGACCCTTGACCTCATTCAGTGCACAAGGTGGAGGACACTTGCTGAAGGGGTATCTATTTCTTTTTATCCTCATTTGCTGTGTGATCCCATGCATTATTTACTATATACTATACAAACCTACACCAACTACAGAATTTCCTCATGGGTTTCCTATGGTGCTCTCATCTTACTATTGCCATTCCTTACAAACAAAACAGTTAATCTTCACAACACCCAAGCAAGGTGAGGCATTGGTATTTTCTCCCATTATAAACACTGGGAACTGAGTCACTGAAATGAAAGTCAAAATTGACCAGTGTCAAATAATTTTGGGCACCTTTTATAGCACTACAATATGAAGAGTGGCTAGTGCAGAAGGACATACTCTATTCCAAGAAGCCCTGATTGATGAAGTAGGCAGAAAGGGAAGCTTGCACTGGACGACTGGGAAGAAATCCTACCCCAGACTTCCTGCTGCCAGAAAGCCTCCCCAGTGGAGGGGAAGAATGTCACTCCATACTAAAAGGTGGGATTGGCTGCAGGCCATCTGATTGCCCTTGGCAATCATTTGGCAGAGGGCTAGAAAGAACAGGCTGAGGCTTCAGTACACGTTGTAGTTTGTTGCTAGTGGAAGGAGCAGTCCCGAACAGTCTGAACTTGCAGCTAAGGGGATCAGCCCAGTAAGCAGGCTAGGGCATGACTACCACCAGGGTAAGACAGCAGCCTAGACCCAGAAGAGTCCTGATCAGCACAGGGATGGATGCCTGACATTGCAGCAGAGGTCTGAACTCAGCAGCTCAAGTTCACACTGTTCCCAAGCACCAGCAACTGCCATGAGGGGTGAAAGGTACCATGTTTAGGACTAAGACTGGGAACGTTTGGATTCAATCAGCTTAGAGAGCTTTAACTTGTTTATTCAGGTGTTGGAGACTGGGTATTGTTAATGGAGAGAGAGAGTGTGTGTGTGTGTGTGTGTGTGTGTGTGTGTGTGTGTGTGTGTGTGTGTGTGTGTGTGTGTGTGTGTGTGTGTGTGTGTGTGAGATTTCCTATAGGGCCCCCCCCCAATACTAACTGAGGGTTTGTCTGTGCTCAGATGTGTTTATTGCTGAGTGCGTTTGTTTCTGGGGTTACTTCCTGCCTCCCTCAAGATCGTGGAAGCGAACCAAGGGGTTTAGACTAGTCAGAGGTGAATGGCGTTCTTTAGGCAGATGGCTTTGGATATGGAAACTATTCAATCAACCCAACAGTGCCCATACCACATAAATATAGAGCAGCGTTCCCAGTGACCTCAGTTGCATGTTATCAACACTTCTGTAAATCAGACCCCAGGGATGTCAACTTAGATTCACTGTGCTCCTCATTTTCAGTGTATGTTTCGGCTAATGGAACTTGCCCAGTGTCACGCAAACTCTTTGGCTGAGGCAGGGATAGAATCCAGTTCTTCAGGGTAGCATTCAGCTGCCTTATCCAAGAGACCATTCTTTCCTACCGTTCCTTGTCTCATTCACCACACAGCATCCAGCTTCTACAACAAATGAGACAGGGGTCCTACAAATAGCCTCATTCACTACGCAACCCTGGTTCTCTCCAGAACACTGTCCATCTTGTGAATGAGGCACTATACACTATAACATGTAAAAACCTAAAGGGGGGAGAATTGAACTGAGGTATCCTTCCTTGAAATCTATGAGCTCCTAGCTAGCAAAGGTAGCTATTAGGCTAAATGGTAGTTCATCTGTCCACCATTTCATACATCGTAGACGTTTTACTTAAAAAAAAAAAAGGCACCAAATGCTATTGCAATCATGACAATTACAGAAATGAAATCTAGATCCAGGAGCTATTACAAAGAAAAAGCACAAAAAAACCTCCTGTACTTTTCAGCAAGTCAGGTGCTACCCTTCTCTATAAAATCCAGAAGCACACTAATGAAAGTGTTGCGTGCAAGTATAAGAATGTGTGACAAATATTAAAGCTATAGATTAAAAGCACACCTACAAGTAGAGGAGAGAAAGTGTTGTGCTTTTATTTCTCATAGCAGTGCCAAGAAATTTAAATTGGTTATTTATTCAGCACCATCCGCATGGCGGACACTGGAGAGAAGGAAACACCATACTGTCCCTAGAAGCTTAAAATCTCAGACAGTCCAATCCAAATAAACAAAGGATACATAATTTGAGCCCAAACTTCAAGCAGCATGGGGCTCTTTACTTTTAAAATACCTTCTGTACTTTCACGAGGATTGTTGAACGACATTATTGAAGAAATATGTTTTAAGGAGGTATTTAATAAAAACTGCATTCTTTACTAAAACCATTGAGGAAAGATAGTTCTATAAACTGAGACTGAAAAATTTCTGTGAGGGAAATTCTGTTGACACAATATTACAAGACTATATTGTAATATATGAAGGAGGGAGCAGTTAGAATACATCATGGAAACACCATAACTTTAACACTTCTGTTTATGTTTTCAAAGTTGGCTCTTTGTTGAAGACCAGTGGCTGATATTTTCATACTTCATCTCTAGTAGTTCAGGAGGTATGTAAGTGTTAGGTCAACCCTGTAGCCTCCTGCTTATTTTACAGCTGATCTTTCTTTCAATATAGTGGTAAAGTAGTCTCATACTTTCCTAAGACCATAAGTGGTCTCGATCACTCATTTTAAGAAATAAAGTACTTTTATTTGCAATTGCCAAGATGCTTGCTATATTAAATAGTGTGTACACATTTTAGAATGCATATTTACCGAAGAGAAACAGGTCTAACATGTAAGTTTTTAGGCACTATTTACAAAGTTTATTTTAGGAACTTGTAATAAGTATTACTTGCATCCATTAGTTTGCTGTTATAATATTAAAAGTTTTTAAATAGATTAAATCCAAACCACCCAAAACTTTTTTTTAAAATGAGTGCAACAAAAATATCTCCCCATCCTTGAAACAGAACCTTTTAAAAACCCTTCATTTTGATACTACAGGCAAAGTTTCAGCCCAAAATAAAATATGAATCTAAATTAGAACCACTTCAAGCCAAATATTTAGTAAGTCACCCTAAATGTGATGCCAACAAGGGGTGCTATGTATTACATAGACTTTAAGGTCAGAAGGGACATACTCTGCCAAGTATGAAGAAAGCCATGCCAGAATTATTTAATAGTACCTTGCACTGAAGTTGAACTGTCTTTTAATAATAAGCCTACTAAAAACACAGTAAGTGTTGGATTCTGTTGCACATTTAATCACCATGTATTTCAACTAGATGTGTATGAAAAGGAAGCAGCTAGGGCAGAGGGAAAGCAACTGCAAGTTAAGATACTAAAATTAACTACAGTGCCACCAGCTACCAAGACTGCAGTGCCCAGAAAGATGGCAGGACAGAGAGGTCTCATCTATTCTTAATTTGCCCCTCTAATACTGGAGGCTGACTCTTAGGACCTCGGACAGAGCCAACTGAGGAAAAATAGAGCTTACTGAATATGTTGGGAGAAGAGGTAATACCAGAGGGTGTTTTTGGAGTACTGCAAGCTAACTCTCCCCCTCTTTGGAAACATATTGTGGAACGTAAGTGTTGAATTCATGAGGGCTAGGGGAAAAAAATATCATTTAGATAAATAATCTGATTGAGTATAACTGGCTCAAACTCAAAACACCATGACCTGAAGAACTTTAAGTCCTATTGGTAGATATTTGAAGGATGGAAGGAAATTGGTTTATACTTTAAACACAGTTCTCCCCACTTGCATGAGAAATCTGTTGAAAGCCAGCTCCAGTATCTGCGTCTCAACCTTAATTAAAATCTGGATAAAGAACGATTGTGTGGTTAAAAAACTAGAGTAGGACTCAGGAGATCTGAATTCACATCAGCCTTTGTTAGACTTCCTGGATGACCTTGGACAAGTTACTACACCTGTTTCACTTCCTTTAACTGTAAAATGGGGATAATTATTCTTCTCCCATCCTTTGTTTAAATAGTAAGATCTTTGAAGCAGGGTCTGTCTTTACTATGTGTAGTCACTGAATTTCAATGGGATGTGTGATCCTAAACCACTTAGGCAATTTTGAGAAATCAGATACACAGTGCCTTAGCACAGTAGGGCCAATCCATCTTGGTTGGAGTCTGGAGCTCTCCAATACTAATATTTACATATGAATTTTGTTTAACGTGTAATCCACACACTAAACTATGGCTTGTTAAAAAATATTACAACTCCAATGAGTTTAATGTCAGTTTGGATACACACCTCATCCCCTTCTCCCCTCCCCCGTGCCAATGCAAACAGTTTGTCTAGACAATGTTTCCTAAGTGCAAGCACAGAAGCATTCCCCTTACCCTCTTCTTCAGTCTTGCCTAGGTGCTACAACTCCATTGTTCTGTATGTGCTGACTACAGAATGAACACTAGAGTCAGTAGTTCTGTGAGTTTTACTTTGAAGCTCACAGTACAGAGAAAAAGAGCAGATGATTTTATTACCCTTAAAGTTTATATGCTCAAATATAAAGTAATTATGTGAAAATTCACCTTACATGTCTATAGCCACAATGTTGACCCACAATATATACTAATGCAATATATTATACGTAGTTCAAGGTAGACTTGTATTTGTGATGTGTACGTTGAGAAAGTTTCGTATATACATTTTTTGAGTCAAAGATAATGTTGCTGTTTGTGCAAGGTGAATTTTCACATCAGTGTCATTACCTGAAAGTATCCTGGGTCAGAGAATTCACGTAAATGAATTCTTTAACTGGCCATTTTCTGTCGTTAGTGCTTCGGTTTTCTAATGATAATACTGTAGTTACCTATTTCACTAAGAGTTATATTACCTCAGCAACCTTGACTAAGACTGTCAAAGAATTGCAGGAATTAAGATTCTGATGGCACAGAATAGTAACTAAACAGACATTAATAATAATAAAACAGACATTTGTTGTATTGAATCCATTGCTGGTTACAGAGCACTGAATATGGATCAGACTAAGAAATGCAAAAATATTCTAAAACTTAAAATTCACTGTAGTCTGTCTGGTCTACATGTGTAACAATGAAGTTTCACCACACAAAACTGAAATTTTTTAATAATAAAAAAAAGTAAAGGAAGTGCCTCTTTGCGCCCCTAAATGAATACAACTAGAATAGACTAGTTTATGTAACTTCAATCTAGTTTAACTAGTCTGCTACAAATTTCAACCTAATCCTATTCACATGGGATTCAGACACCACAATGGAAACTGCATCCTTGACTTGGGTACTAAAAACAACCTACTTCAATATCAACTACTGCAACTCCATCAACCTTCTTGCCCAGTCAAGATGCCACATTTCTCTCAGAAAGTACATATGAAGATGACATACTTACTCTCGCTCTTTCTCTGTCAGTTTGTCGTTGATATTATCTTTGATTGCAGATCTGGAACCTTTGTGAATTATGGGATACCTGAGTGGCACTTGTAGAAAGAAGGAAATCATTGAGACCAAGTGTGCAGTGTAGCCCAGGGCAACAGCAATGCTTCCATCATCTTTTGCTGTTAATGAAAAAGCAACTTATTTATCTAAATGAATTCTACTGATATGGTAAATATTTTAAGCATATTAATGAAAATTTAGCATGAGAAGGGTGTCCATATTACACAAACAGTAAAGACTAACACATGATGAAAATAATATTACATGATTTAACAGCTGCATACAATGAAAAAGATAAAACAAGACTGCAAGCATCTTACAGAAATCTTAGTGGTATTATTAAGCTTATTCTATCACACATTACAATGCATGGTTCTGACATGTTTATGATGCGATAATAGCACAATTAAGCATTCAATAATAGAAAGATACTGCATTTCCAATATAGTGTTAAACATTTTTTTAAAATAGTGGTTGAGGCGCTATATTCTGATGCTAATGGTAAAAACCTCTCCTGATTTTAATGTTGTTTGTTATCCCTAGTCCATTACTTGTATCTTGTGTTGAAAGGTGACATCAGATAGGTGATAGTTTGAGCCTCCAGTTTAAGACCTACTCCTATACTGTCAAACTGCAAGGGAAAGTTTTTGGCTTCAAATGGTAACTGAAAGGTGTTGGGGTTGTTTTTGTTTGTTTTTTTTAAAAAGGCTCCCTAGGCCAGAGTTCAAGTCTTCAGAGGTCTGCAATTCTCTGGCTGCAGCTGATGACCTCACTAACACCTACAGCAGAGAAAGAAGCTGCATTCTTACATTGCTTTAGGCATTAGTGAGACCACCAACTGTTGGACAGGGAAATTGAATCCCAGGGCCTGAACTCTAGTCTTGGCCAGTAACTGGAGGAACTGATTTTTAACCATTGTTTTAGAAGGTTAAAGTTTCACATTTATTCAGCAAATGACTGGGGATCTGAAATTGTGTATTTAAAAGTTAATTTACCTCCAGAGAAGATTTATGGCTCTTCCACCCCACCCTCTAACCCCTTTTCTACAAAAAAAAGTTAACCTTTTAAAGTCATTTTTAACTTTTCATGCTGTACCTTCACCCTATTTTCTAGCTTATTAAAAAAAATACACATGAATCTATGAATAGCTGGAAAGAAGTTATAGCCAGCCCAAATCCCTTCCAATGACAACAGAAATTCTAGTGACACTAACTGAAATATATGAGGACCTGAACAAGGAAGGAAACACACTAATTTAAGTCCTCTGTGACATCGATGAAATCATACCTTGCTCTCAATAAGGCAATTCATGACACAGGTTTAAAAATAACACCCATTCCAAGAAATTATTCTGTACAAAGGGTTGCAACTCTGCAGCAAAGATAGAAGTCCATGACCTTAGAGTTCTACTGTAATGAGACCTGATTTTATTTTTAACCTAATTGTCCACTAACATTCTATGCTAACATGCAAGGAATCAGATAAACAACATGTTCCAAGTTAAAAAAAATATCAATATTTCATTTTTTCCCCACTCAGTCTGTAGTAAGCCACAGGGCAGGCAGACTAATTCCTTGTGACAAACTTGAAAAGGACTCAGTCTCTCTGGATAGCACCAATAAGTTATGACTAAGGCTACAATTGCGTCACCGCTTCCTGGTGATCGGTCCCTGACTTTTACTAAAAACATCCCTTACAAAATAGGGAGGGAGGCGGGTCCAGCACCCTAGCGCCCCCCCACCCCCACCCCACAGCACCTGGGAGCTGCAAGGACCCCCATTGTCCAGTGTCTGGGAGGAGTCTCCCTGCCGCCCTGCATGGCTGAGAGCTGCAGGGGGAGTCCCCCACTGCCTGTAGTGGCAGGGGAGCTATGGGGTCCCTCTGCCACCGGTGGCAGCAGCTGGGAGCTATGGGGCGACCCATGCCACCCACGGAGGCTGGGCTGCTGCGGGAGATTCCCCTGCTGCCAGCAGCGGCTAGTCAACTGCGGGGCCCCCAATGTCATGGAGGTCACTGGAAGTGACTTCCGCAACCTCTGTGACATAATCTTAGCCTTAGTTATAACAATCTAAATTGACACAACAGCACTTTTAAACTTTTATAAACAAGACACAGGATTGTTCAGGATTGTAGATAAAAGGACTATGGCCCATATTTAATAGAATTAGAGAGATATCAGTGTGATTAGTATTTCTTCACTCTCTCATTTCACTTGTGTTTTTCTGACATTTTAACTTAAACATATTAATGAGTCACCTCATCAAATATGCTAGGATTTAAACTAAATCACTTGTGCCCTAAAGAATTAACTACTGCATTATAGGCTCTAGATTTTAAAAAGGTAGTTGTTTTAGCAAACAGGAGAAGCAAACTGGAGCTCTGCCAGAGCATTCTCCAGGTGAAGGAGGAGCGATTACATGACTCTTGGCTGAATTTGCAGTCAGATTGTTCATGTGCCTGCTTGACTGGAGTTTATAGCCCGGTCTGTTTGGGGGAGGGAACTGTGTGCTGAGCTCAGAGGACCTGCTGGGCAAGGATTAGAGCTTCTTACAGAGGCTCTGGCCTGCCATCCTTTGATTCCTAGTTCCTTAACAAGACGGCAGGGCTACTCAGGAAGAATAGGGGGTTATATAACAACAAAAAAACACCCCTGTGCTAAGTGATCAAAGGGGCTAGCAACCAAGAGCAGTAAACACAGGAGTTTAGAGACAGAGCATGAGAGCCAACAACCCCCCCCCCCCCCAACACACACACACACAAAAGAATAAAAATAATTCAGGCTGAAGGCTAGCAGCAGAGTGGGGGCTGTCCAGTTTACTGCACTGAATGAAGCATGTATGATTACATGTGGCCTATGTATGCATTTAGGGCAAGCAGCTCATGACCCTGAGATCACAGCTGCTGAACTGGAGGAGCTAAGGGAGACAGAGCTACACAGGAAACTTTCTGGGATGCAGTAGAGTTGTTCCACCCCCAGTCTGACAGCCTCTGTGCTGTTGGAGGATGAAAGTCTCAGGGAAGGAGATCAAACTGGAGGGGAGGGAAACAACCCCATAGTTGGGATCTGCCTTCCAGATGACATGATATTCTCTTGCACTGAGAATATCCCTCCAGGGGAGGGGATCCCAGCTATTAGGAAGAGACAGGTAATAGTAATGAGGGATTAGATTATTAGAAATATAGATAGTTGGGTTTGTGATGACCAGGAGAATCACAAGATGAATTGCCTGCTGGGTAGGGAGGTTGCAGTGCTATGGAGGACCCAGTGGTCATGGTACATGTAGGTTGCAATGACACAGGGAAAGGTAGGAGAATGGTCCTGGAGGCCAAATTTAAGCTGCTAGGTAAGAGATTAAAGTCCAGGACCTCCATGGCAGCATTCTCTGAAGAGTTTCAGTCCCATGAGCAGGGCCAGTTAGATGGGCAGAATTGCACAGTCTCAATGGGTGGTTGAGATGATGATGGAGGGAGGAGGGGTTTAAGTTTATTAGGAACTGGGGAACCTTTTAGGAAAGGAGGAGTCTATACAGGAACGATGGGTTCCACCTAACCCAAAATGGAACCGCATTGCTGGCATGTAGAATTAAAAACTCAGAGGGGCTTTTAAACTAAGGGCTGAGGAAAAGCTGAGAAGTATGGAGGAGCACGCTGTTCGGACAGCCATTCCTTGGGGAGGCTCCATTAACAGGGATTCTCGATATCCTGGTTGAGAGGAGGGGAGGGGAGGGCAGGAGAGGTGTTGATAAGGTACAGGTAGGAGCAGGAGAGAAATGTCAAATGAAAAAGAGTTCCATATCACATGAAAGCAGACAACTAAATATCAACAAATTTTATAAATACTTATACCCAGGTGTTAGAAGTCTAAATACTAAGATGGGTGAACTTGAGTGTCTGGTATTAAATGAGGATACTGATATACTAGACCTCACAAAAACTTGACGGAACAATGATAATCAATAGGACACAGTAATACCAGGGTACGGAATATATAGACATGACAGAGTAGCTCATGCTGGTGGAGGAGTGGCACTATATCTGAAAGAAAGCACAGAGTGAAATATAGTGAAAGTCTTAAATGAATTGAACAGTACCACAGAAGCTCTACTATAGAAATTCCATGCTTGAACAACAAGAGTATAGCAGTAGGAATATATTACCAACCACCTGATCAAGACTGTGATTGTGAAATGCTGAGGGAGATTAGAAAGGCTACAAAAAATAGAAAACCCAGTAATAACGGGGGATTGCCACTACCCTCCTGTCACTTCAGGAGGGGATGCAGAGATAAAATTTCTAGACTATTAATGACTGGTCCTGGAGCAGCTAGTCCTGGAACCCACAAGGGGAGAGACAATTCTAGATTTAGTCTTAAGTGGCACACAGGGTATGGTCCAAGAGGTGAAACAGATGAGCCCCTTTGTAATAGCAACCATAATGGAATTAAATTTAACATCCTTGCGAGGGGGGGAAAGTACCAAAGAAGGCAGGAGCACTATAATAGAAGCTCAAATTAAATGCATACCCCACATAAATAAATAAAAAATACTAAGAGGATCAAAAATTGCCACCATGGCTAAAGAGAGTAAAAGAGGTCATTAGAGGCAAAATATCATCCTTTAAAAATTGGAAGTCAAAGACTACTGAGGAAAATAGAAAGGAGCATAAATTCAGGCAGGTGTAAAAGTATAATTAAGCAGGACAAATTAAGAATTTGAAGAGCACCTACCAAAAGATGCAAAAAATATTAAAGTACATCAGAAGCAGGAAGCCTGCCAAACAACCAGTAGGGCCACTGGACAATCAAGGTGCTAAAAGAAGCATTCAAGGAAGACAAGGCCACTGCAGAGAAGTTAAATGAATCCTTTGCACCCTTCACTGCAGAAGATGTGAGGGAGATTCCCACACCTGAGCCATTCTTTTTAGGAGGCAAATCTGAAGAATTGTCCTGCACTGAGGTATCAATAGAGGTGGTTTTGGAATAAAATTGATAAATTAAACAGTAATAAGTCTCCAGGATCAGATGGTATTCATCCAAGAGTTCTGAAGGAACTCACTATGAAATTGCAGACCTGCCACCTGTGGTATGTAACCTATTACTTAAATCAGCCTCTGTACCACATGACAGGATGCCAATTTAAATTAAAAAAAAAAGAGAGATTCTAGAGGTGATCCTGGCAATTACAGAGTAGTCAGCCTAACTTCAATACCAGGTCAACTGGTTGAAACTATAGTAAAGAACAGAATTATAAGATGTTTGTAGCATAGCTGTAGCCAAGTCAGTCCCAGGATATTAGAGAGATAAGGAGGGTGAAGTAATCTCTTTATTGGACCAACTACTGTTGGTGAGAATGACAAGCTTCCGAGCCACACAAAGCTCTCTTTCAGGTCTGGGAAAGGTACTCTGAAGGTCACAGCTAAATGCCAGGTAGAACAGATTGTTTAGCATAAGTAGTTAAGGACCATATTCTAAGAGTTCATTCAAAGTAGAGTGGCCCATTAATACCTCTGCAGTCACAGGACTGCAAGGCGGGGTGGGGGGGTTAGCAGGTTACAGATTGTTGTAATAAGCCATAAATCCAGAATCTCTGTTCAGTCCATGATTTAGTGTCTAGCAGAGTTATGAATTTAAGCTCCCAGACTAGTCTTTGGAAAGCATTGTGCAGATTTCCTTTGAGGATGAGGACTGATGAGTCAGATGTAGAGTGATCGCTTTGTGGAAGTGTTCACCCACAAGTGATAGGGAGTTTTTGTTTTTAAACCATTTTCCTGTGACAGTTCATTTGAGAGCGGAGTGATTGTCTGGTTTCACCCACATAGTTATTGCGGCATTTAGTGCACTGGATGAAATATACCACATGTTGTGATAGGCATGTGTAGGGTCCATGGATCTTGAAAGGTGTGTGGTGGTGGGGCATTGATCATTGCAGCAGATACCCAAACAAAAAGGAAGAAATAGTTACTCGCTCTGCAGTAACTGTGGTTTGAGATGTGTCCCCCCCAGGGGTGCTCCACTCTAGGTTTCCTACCGCCCCTTGCGCCTTTGATCGGACATTTCTCATAGCAGTGTCCGTTCAGCCTGTGCACACGTTAGGCAGCCTCATTCTCTGCTATGGAACTTTGCGGTAGAGAAGGAACTGAGGGTGGTTTACCCATGCAGTGTTATAACAGGACGGCATGGGGCACAAGACTGACTAACACGTATGCACCCATAGAGACTACTTGAGGGAGAAGTAGTTTTTCCACACAACATACAGTCAACCTGTGTAACTCGTTGCCAGAGGATGTTGTGAAGGCCAAAAATATAAATTAGGTTATAAAAAGAATTAGATGAGTTCGTGGAGCATACGTCCATCAATGGCTATTAGCCAGGATGGACAGGGATGCAAAAACATGCTCTGGGTGTCTCTAAACCTTGGACTGCCAGATGCTGGAACTGGACAAGAGGGGATGATCAAGGAATAATTGCCCTATTCTGCTCATTCCCTCTGAAGCATCCGGCACTGGCTGCTGTCAGAAGACAGAATACTGGGCTAGGTGGACCACTGGTCTGACCCACTATGGCCATGCTTATGTTTATTACAGTAACTCCTCACTTAAAGTCGTCCCAGTTAACATTGTTTCGTTGCCGATCAATTAGGGAACATGCTCATTTAAAGTTGCGCAATGCTCCCTTCTAATGTTGTTTGGCAGCCACCTGCTTTGTCCACTGCTTGCAGGAAGAGCAGCCCATTGCAGCTAGCTGGTGAGGGCTTGGAACCAGGGTGGACCGGCAGCCCCCCCACCCCGATCAGCTCCCTACTCCCCTAAGTGCAGCAGCTGCCTAGCAGACTAGCAATTGCAGCTGTCCCTCCCACAACTGCCATGTGCTGCTCCTGCTCTCTGCCTTGGAGCTGCTCCCCAAGACTCCTGCTTGCTGTACAGGGGGGAGGGGAAGGAAGAGGGGGGGACTAATGTCAAGGTGTCCCCCTTCCCCCTGCACCCTGCTTGCCCCCATCTTCCATAGAGCAGGGGGGACACATGACAGGGCTCAGGACAGAGGGAGCTTGCTGGCAGCAGTAGCTTCCTTCTCAGCAAGCTGATCTAATTAACAAGGCAGTGTACTTAAAAGGGAAATGCGCATCTCTCTCTCACACTGTCTGTCTGTCTGCGGTGCTCTCTCCCCCTCCCTCCATTCCTGCTGCCTTGGAGACTGTGAGAGTTAACCCTTGAGAGCTCAGCCAATTGCTAGTTCATTTAGCAGTAAGGCATTCCCTAGAAAATATCCCTCTGACTCCTCCACCTCAACCAAACTTCACAATCATCATCACTGTGTACCAGTATTAAATTGTTTGTTTAAAACTTATACTGTGTGCGTGTGTGTATACACATGCGCACACACACACACACACACACATATATAAAATCTAGATCTTATCTGACGAAAAAAATTCCCTGGAACCTAATCCCCTCATTTACATTAATTCTTATGGGGATATTGGATTCACTTACCATCGTTTTGCTTAAAGTCGCATTTTTCAGGAACATAACTACAACGTTAAATGAGGAGTTACTGTACTTGAATTCATGTTTTTATTTTCCTGAGGTAACACCCCACCAGACTGATCAAAAGGCTGAGAGGCAAGAGTTCCTAAATGTAATTATTAATTTAGTCATTCTAATTTTCAAATACTTGTACAGATAGCTGCACAAGTTTGTTTACAGGTGTTAGAGGCAGGCATACAAAGACAAAACACATGCCATACAGAACATCTGCAGATGCACTTACGCTATATTATAAATACTGACATAAAGGGAACTGAAATAGCATTGCCATAACAAGATAGGAATGTATGCATTTGATGCAGCCTATTTGGTGTAATATTGTTTATATGACTAGACATACAGGTAGCTAGTATGATTTTTTTTTTTAAACAGGTAAACATATTGAAATCTTGAGCTAAAATATCTGTGTGGGTATGCACAAAGAGGTTAGAGAGTATATAAGGATTAACCAGGACATATGGTGTCATGTAATTTTAGCTCAGAATCCAATTTCTTGTATATGTCCCCATCACAGTAGTATTTCAGCACCTCCTATATGCCAAAAATAACATTTCCTTCTAGGTTTATCTGTTTATTGCATCTTGTGAGTAACCTAGGTTAGTTATTTTTGCCTGATTAAAAGTATGATTTGCTCCATTTTGTGCCTCTCAGGGGGCTAGGTTTTAATCACTCACGGTCTGAAGCATTTCCTGGCACCAATTAAATACCATAACTAGATACTGTTCTGTTTAAAATATTCTTTCAGAATGTAGAGGCTTGGAGAGAAGCCGCTCATAGCATCAAGAGATTGGTCTTTACCCAGTAACGTCCCGAGTTTTCTGCAAGATTGGGGTTGCGATGACAACGTGTGTGTCTGCAGGAAGTCCCAGAAGGACTGTCGTGCACTATTTGTGTCTCCAGCAGAAATTAGAGGTGGAGTTAGTTTTATAGGAGATTACTGGGGTGTAAAAGCATAAAAAGCAGACACGACAAACCCACGGGGAAAACAAAAATGCAGAAATTGGACTTGTTTTTGTCTTAATTGGCTTCTGAGTTGCTTGTTGGCTAGTTTTTGGCTTGTTGCAGCTTGTTGCTTCTTTTTTTGTTGATCGGCTCCCAGCAAGCAGGGGCAAGGGGGGACAAGGGGAAAGGCAGAGAGAGAGAGAGAGAGAGAGAGAGAGAGTCGGGGTGCACAGCGGGCCCACCACAGTCCCAGACTGCATGCTGGGGGGGCGGATCTTGTCACAGAGTATTGGGGTTCTTAAGGATTGGCTTGTTTTGGCCTTGTTTTGAAGTGGGATTAGCTTGATTTTTGGTTTATTGTGAAAGTCGGGGTGCTAATTTAACACATGAAAATTGGCAACTGTGATAAAAAGATAATCTTCAAAATGTCGTCACCAATCAGTCTTCATCATTAACAGAATTTCAGTGGAAAGTTGTCTATCCAGTATGAAACCTCAAATTTTGGCAAAACAATTGAAATTATATTTTAATCAGACTGAGGTTTCATTTTGAGATTTTGAAACATTTAGAAGTCAACCTTTGTTTTTTATTTTTAAAAATAAAGTTGTTTTGAACCAAAAAACAAAAAAACTTTGTTTAGAAAATGATGAAATGGTATGTTCTGACAATTCTGAAGGTTTTCCAACATTTGTTCTGAGTCAAGAAATTCACTAAAAATTAACCTTTTCCCACAAAAACAGTTTGGTTGTGACAAATCAGCTTTTTCAGTAACGAATGTTGAATCAAAGTCCCAGCTAGTTCTACTCAGAGGTGAACAAGGATTAGATCAGAACTATCCGTTTGTCTAAATTTTTTCAGTCTCCAAAAGTGAACTGTAGCTCCTAAAAATGGTAAGTCTGCCCTATGAGATGTTAAAGTAATGTTACAATTCTAGGTACTAAATGAAAAACATCCAGCTACCTTGAAAGTCTTCAGAATTAGGCAGCTTGACTCCGCAGACGAAGTAATCCTTTTGATCGTTCTATGGATTTGAACAGCAGAAAATGAGAATGGGACATAGTACATTTAAAAATAAGACAAAAGTTTCAAATTCCAGCAAAACTTAGAGGCATGTTAAAATGAGACTACAGAGACTTTGTAAAGCATCAGTTAATATAGATGAAAAAATTCAAAATTAAGAAAATTCAGAGTAATGTGTCTCACTCTACATTAAATTTAAAATATTTTCAGAAGACTAACTCTCAAATAGGAATGGATTCACTTTCATTCAACTGAACTTACAAAATCATCTTAAACTTATGTTGAGCAAAGAACCTTGGACCACAATCTTCTGATGAGCATTTTTTTGCCTAATATGTTAAAAGTCTAGCTAAGTTAGTGAAGTCTGGTAAGATGATTATCAGCTACTTTGTTGTGCTCTCACTATCAGTTTTACTTGCCGTTTCATATGCCACAAGAGGTCCAAGTTTAAGTTACCATGGGGAGGCGGCAGTATCCTGTTACAGTGCAGCACAATAGGGTCCTTTCCTTGTGTCATTTACAATCTAAGTTAGACAAATAATTCAGTGCGAATGATGACACAGCGACAGTCCAAGCATGCACCAGGCCCTCTTTGGACTCATTTGCCTGACTACAGTGGTGGCAACAATTAATTCCCAAAGATATTGCTGCAGCAAGACAAGGGAAAAGAGGGAAAGCAGGGGCAGGCTGGGATGTGTGAGGAGAATAGGGAGAAGTTCTGTGGCAAACATTACCAAATCGGAACCCCAGTGACTGAAAGAGAGAGAGGGGCAGGAACACCAGAGTAGATGAAGTCCCTGCCAGACAAGCTCACTGTCAGATTCAAAGAAAGAAATATCAGAAAAGAAACAAGAGAGAAATTTACATGGCATGGAGCTGACCAGTGTGGCAGAGAGAAGCATTTTACTCAGAAAGCAGCTAGAGAGCACATCTGGCAGACAAAAAGTTCATTCTAGCTCAGCAGGTTTCTTAAGGTGTTAGAAACTTACCAAATCAATAGAGTAAATATAGGAAAGCTCTGATAACAACTGCCTGCACCGAATGGTCAACTGTGCATTGGTCTTCAAGAACAATTCTCTTTAGGGAGAGAAAAACCACGATCATTAGTGACCTCAAACTCTTTGCACTATCAACCCCCACCATTCCCAGGAATCACACCCCCCACCTGGGCAAAAAAGGAAGCCCCAGATAACTTTGCAGTTGGGAAGATAATTATAGAAAGCAATGCTAGCCTGTACTGCTTCCACCCTTTTCAATTTTGAGAGACCCGTTTTAAGTGTTATAAAGCAATTATTTGTATTACAACTGCACCTAAAGGCCCCTTCATCTTATGCGCTCTATACATACAATCCCTGTTCCAGGGTGTTTACAAGCTAAACAAGATAGGAGAAGGGAGCATAGTTACATATTTTACAGATGAGAAAACGGAGGCAGAGATTCAGTGACTTGCGCAAGGTCACACAAGAACTGAGGGAGACGATTTCATGATTCTAGTCCAAATGCCTTAATCATAATACCCTCTTTCCAATTACAGATTAAAAAGATGAATGGACTCATTGGTCCCTTTACCTCTTAGCAGTGCATTCTTTTCTCAACTCATGCAGGGATTCTTTATGCATTTGAAGCCTCTGGTATTCAGTCTCAAATGCCTTTCCTAGAGAACAGAAATGATTAGAAAAACCATTTAACAGCACTGTATATCCAGTGAATTGACACAAGCTTCAATACTGGAACACTTCTGAAAATTAGATACACGCTTGGGTACACAAACTTCTTCAGTTACCATTAATCATGTTCTCCACAGTATGCAGCCATAAGAGGGAATAGAGTCAATAGCTGTAGAAACCATACCTCCCTCCTAGTAAAGGGGGAATTCAGTCTGCATACACTGTACACCAACCAAATACAGCCAACAGCAACGCCTAGTTCTCCTTTGACACCTGCCCACCCCTCTCCATAGTTACAGAGGTACGCAGACAAAGTAGCTCAACTATTTCTACTGCTAGAGTTAAGGGTAAGAGTTACCACTACACACCCTCTACTTTTAGAATATCACTATTCCTTGAATGTCCTATTTTTCAATCTACTGTAAAGTCCCATGCTCAGATCAAACTATTTATATTTGTGGAGCTCAGTCTTGAATTAAGCATGGAGCTACAGACAGGGTAGGCCCCTTACTCAATGAGGGGGAAAAATAAGAACAGAAAATGTGGAAATGGCAGAGGTGATTAATGACTTTTGTTTCAGTTTTCACTAAGGAGGTTGGCGGCGATTGGATGTCTAACATAGTGAATGCCAGTGAAAATGAGGTAGGATCAGAAGAGGCTACAATAGTGAAAGAACAAAGTTAAAAATAAATTGGACAAATTAGATGTCTTCAAGTCACAAAGGCCTGATGAAATGAATCCTAGAATACTCAAGGAGCTGACTGAGGAGATATCTGAGCCATTAGTGATTATCTCTGAGAAGTCATGGAAGACGGGAGAGATTCCAGAAGACTGAAAAAGGGCAAATATGGTGCCCATCTATAAAAAGGGAAATAAGGACAACCCAGGGAATTACAGACCAGTCATCTTAACTTCTGTACCCGGAAAGAAAATGGGACAAATAATTAAGCAATCAATTTGCAAACATCTAGAAGATAATAAGGTGATAAGTAACAGTCAGCATGGATTTGTCAAAAACAAATCACGTCAAACCAACCTGATAGCTTCCTTAGACAGGGTAACAAGCCTCGTGGATCGGGGGAAGCGGTAGACGTGGTACATCTTGACTATAGTAAAGCTTTTGATACTGTCTCGCATAAGCTTCTCATAAACAAACTAGGGAAGTGCAATCTAGATGGAGCTACTATAAAGTGGATGGAAAACTGGTTGGAAAACCATTCGCAGAAAGTATTTATCAGTGGTTCACAGTCATGTTGTTCTGTTCAATATCTTCATCAATGATTTAGATAATGGCATACAGAGTACACTTATAAAGTCTGCAGACGATCCCAAGCTGGGAGGGGTTGCAAGTGCTTTGGAGGATAGGATTAAAATTCAAAATGATCTGGACAAACTGAAGAAATGGGCTGAAGTAAACAGGATGAAATTCAAGGAGGACAAATGTAAAGTACTCCATTAAGGAAGAAACAATCAGTTGCACACATACAAAATGGGAAATGACTGCCTAGGAAGGAGCACTGCAGAAAAGGATCTGGGGGTCATAGTGGATGACAAGCTAAATACAAGTCAACAGCATAACGCTGTTGCAAAAAAAAAAAAAAAAAAAAAAAAAAGGCAGCGCATCTCTTTCTGGGATGTATTAGCAGGGGTGTTGAAAGCAAGACACAAGAAGTAATTCTTCCCCTCTACTCAGGTCTCAACTGGAATAGTGTGTCCACTTCTGGGTGCCACATTTCAGGAAGGATTTGGACAAATTGGAGAGAGTCCAGAGAAGAGCAACAAAAATGATTAAAGGTCTAGAAAACATGATCTATGAGGGAAAACTGAAAAAATTGGTTTTGTTTCGTCTGGGGGAAAAAAACGACAGAGGGGACATGATAACAGTTTTCAAGTACGTAAAGGCTGTTACAAGGAGGAGGAAGAAAAAATGTTTTTCTTAACCTCTGAGGATAGGACAAGCAATGGGCTTAAATTGCAGCAAGGGAGGTTTAGGTTGGACATTAGGAAAAACTTCGTAACTGTCAGGGTGGTTAAGCACTGGAAGAAATTGCCTAGGGAGGTTGTGGAGTCTCCATCATTGTCTAACCTGCTCTTAAAACTCTCTAAACACCTGTCAGGAATGGTCTAGATAATTAGTCCTGCCATGAGTGCAGGGGACAGGACTAGATGACCTCTCAAGGTCCCTTCCAGTTCTATGACTTTCTTGGTGTGATCTCCACATGGAGCACTCTTATGTGATTTTAGTTGTTAGGCCAGACAAGTATTTTTGATGTCATTTCACTTGCATCTTCTAATATCATTCTGATATGCTGTGACTTGATAATTCTTTTAATACAGAGATTGCACAGGCTAAATGTAAGCCTTTTGGACTGAAGATCTCACGTATAGCTACAAACTTTAAAGTGGGAATCCAGCTACTTATATAAGATCATAGAACATAGAATATCAGAGTTGGAAGGGACCTCAGGAGGTCATCTAGTCCAGCAGGACCAATCCCCAGATAGATTTTTGCCCCAGATCCCTAAATGGCCCCCCACAAGGATTGAACTCACAACTCTAGGTTTAGCAGGCCAATACTCAATCCACTTTTGTAGCAGTTTTCATGCTCTCTAAGCAGGCTACTTGGCCTTTTGGATAGGGAGCTGTGAATACTGGCACTAGAAAATTCCTTTCATTCAACACTCACCTTTGTCAAGTAACATATTTTGTTCCTTATGCAGCAAGGCCACCTCTCGACCCAGTGCCTTCTTCTGCCTCTCCAGCTCATGCCGAAGCACCAAAATCTTCAACTGTAAACACTCACTCTTTTTTTTCTATAAAAAAAGTAGACAATTGATCAATAAATATACTGAAAGGATTACTTGAATTAAATACAGTAACTAATTCAATTATGTGCATTCCCTAGCAGCACCAAAAATTGGGCTAACAAGTTGCCAAGAAACCATACCTAAATTATAGTTACAAATATGATTTTCAGTTATTGATTTTTTTTTTTAAAGGGAACATGCACACAATTATATGCTTTGAGGTCAGCAGAGGAAAAAGTTATCAATGGAGATGCATCGTTTCCCAGAAACTAGCCTGGCTTTGTCTGATGTAACGCTGCAGAATTTTGACTGGGTCAGTATATATATTTTACATACGTCTTTGCACAGAAGTATCTGTACCTGTAGGGAATATATTTGTACATACAACATATGGAAAGAGAGCTAGAAACATTGCACGCCTGCAGGGAATCAGTACTAAAGACAATGAACCAAATTTTGAAAGAGCCACTCATCAAAATATACACCAAACCTTTGGATCTGAAGATGGTTTGTCACTTGAGTAAAATGATTAAATTAATTTTCATCCACTCTATAGTTAAGAAACAGGATTAAACATGGATATTCCATATTTTGTCAAAACCTTAGCCTAGTTTGAGGCACTTACTGAAAGTAGGTCAGTATTCTCAGTCCAAGACCTAGCACATCACAAAATGATTGACTTTCTTTTTTTAAATGGATAGGAGCCTGCCAATGGTTGCCAATATAAATTTCTAAATGAAGTCACCATGAGCAATTTTGGCTATATTGGCTCTCAGCTCTGAACTGAGCTCAGCTCTTCTGAGAGAGAAACTAGTGCCAATATGTTGCTTTTCTCTAAGAGCCAACGAGAGCACAAAGCTATAACTGAATCATAGTTAATATTGAAAATGGACATGTCATTTGAGTGTCTGAAAAGTTGTTACATGCATTGCTCTGAGCCCAAAAGACTGAGCAGCAAATTAGAACAATTATTAGACTCAGCCCAATCAACTAGAAACCACCACACTTTCCACTGGTAGATCATTAATCCCAATCTCTAAAATTTTATTTTTGCTGGCAAATGTTTTCTAGTCATTATACAGTTGATGTTTACGCATTAGCAGTGTAAAGCATTAAGTGACCTATTAATCCCCCCACCCCCCTCGGTAATGTAGATATAATCCAAAACCCAATACATTGCACTTTCCAGATAAGTTTCCATTCAAAATAGCTGATATTAAATGTAAGGAGTGTTTTACAAGATGCTTGTGTGTCCACTGGGCATCATTTAACTGCATTCTTTTAAGGAAGTCTGCAAGAGTAAGATTTAAAAGTTGAATGTCAAAGCCTACCAGGTCATTGCTTGTGGATGTAAGTCTCAGTTTTTCTTCAATCTCCCTTCCTATTTTCTGAACAGTTACCTGAGTCTGTTTAATTGCACACTGGGCTCTATGAAGCCTGAAAATAAAACACAAGTTATAGAAGGAATGAAATATTTTTTTATATAATGTGCCCTTGTAATGAATATACCGGTTACTCCAAACAGCAGAAGCAGTATGAACCCAAACTACTGACTCCTATTTTAAAAGGGGAAGAATATCAACGATCTCTAGACACTGAGGTTTTGTAATTAGATGTCCAAAATGTAGCCCTACGGTCTTAACTCTGCCATGTGTGGCAAATGTCCTCCCCATCAGCTAGGTTGAGACTCGCACCACAGAACTTCAGAGAGAGTCTACAGGAGGTCAGGTAAGTGGGACATGATGAGCTGTCACAGGGGAGCCCCCCCCACCATGCCACAGGTGACTGGAAGTTGCAAGATCTAAATGGATGAAGATCAGGATATTATGGGGTGGTTATTACATTTTCAGCACCCTTCAATCTGGCTAACAGGAGCAGGAGGGGAGTTAGGCACTCACCACATACTCCTGAATCGATTTTTAACTAGAAGTTAAAAGAACTGTGAAGGAATTTAATGGCAAAACAAGCTTAGATACTCCTTCCCAGAGCACTAAGAAGTACCATAGGGGAATCTAGCATTTTCAATACTATTCGAGAGAAGAGAAGCGGACTCTGAAAAGATAAACATGTCAAATACTTCTCATAAGGCACATAATTCAGCTTTAGTTAACTCACCAATACTATAAAATCAACCAGTAAACAACACCTGGGGCCATACTTACGACTATGAGAAAAAACATTTGCTTTACAAGATTGTTCATCTTATCAATTTGGCTAAGAAAGGACCCTGCAGAACAGCAGCATTTTATATTCACTTTGCACAGGTGTAAGCATTTACATGCGGTGCCAGGCAATTGAGAATAAGGCGCATTAGCTTTAATCTGTCAAGGGAACAGAACATGGAAAATTTCCAATATTCCATGCTCTCATAAGACACAGGAGGAGTTTCCAAAGGGGAGTTTGGTGCTCAGTTCCCTTTAGGTTCCTTTGGAAATCCCAACCCATGAGTCCGGTGGGGGGGGGGCGGCACTCAAGAGCCCCATCACTGGAGTTTGTCTTTTAAAAAAAAAATCCAATGATGGGGCTCGAGTGGCTTAAAAAAAAAAAAAAAAAAAGGGGACAAATCTGTCAGGGATGGTATAAGTATACTTGGTCCTGCCTCAGTTCAAGGGGATGGAATAGATTACTCTAGAGGTCTCTTCCAACCCTACACTTCCATGATTATATGAAGCCACACTGTTCCTCAGCCAGTTAAATCATCATATTCAAAACAGAGATACAAAACAGAATCCACCTAAACAAGGTTTCAAGGTGAGACTATGCTTACAGTTAAGGATCTCAATTTACTCACTCCAAAAATACAATTTTTTAAAATCAAAATCAGTATTGCCAAAACACAAAGCAGCCTGAAATAATGGTGGTGTGAATGCTCGTGAGTTCCAAAATACAAGTGATTCATGGCCATAATTAATGCATGATGAAGTCTGTACCATATCTTGTTTTAGACAGGCCGTGCCAGTGGTGTCGACTGTTCTCCCAAAGGAAGTACAGCTAGAGATTCTAGTTTGAACTTTTGCTTCTGAACTAGCAGTGCACTCAGCTCCTGTGGCATGACATGCCTAAATACAGAACAGCAGTGAAAACTCAGCAACACAAGTGCTATTGACTGGAACTTGAGAGAGAACTATCTTAATTCTCGACCAGAGGACCGTTCCTGGGATGTGAAGCCTTGGAGAGATGATCAGAAATCCAGTGTAGGTGAACTCAACTGTCAAGTCTGGATGCAGTGCTGAGCTGTTGGCCACTTTGTTCCCACATAACTGTAATTTAATAGCTTAGATGCCTGAATATGTTGTCTCCCTGTTTTCAGGTGGTGATAACTTCATACCAAAAGGTGCTACCCTGCAATGAGACAAACGTGCCACTGCCGTAGTGCCTTTTAGCTAAGAAGTCTTAGTATGAAATGACTGATATTGATCAAAAGAATATGGCATGAAGTGCATCGCTCATGCTGAAGCTCAGAAATTTCTAATACATGGAGGTGAGAGAATGAACCTCTGAAGGGTATTTGTATTCATTTTGAACTAAATCTCTGTCGTCAGTTTTAGTATTCTCCACTACGGTATTGTAACTGCCATTGCACTGCAAGTCTGAGATGGCTCCATAGAGAACAAATTTTCCATAATCTCTCTAAACCAAGTTTTCTTAAATTTTTGCATTAATGGGTAATTACTTGAACTACATTCTTAAAATCTCTAAGAACAGGATTTACTGCTGCATTTGTAAAGCCAATCTTCCTTACACTTTTTACTATCAATCACTTCAATACTACTCTCTACTTACTCATAAATACTAAACCCAGTTGGTTAACATTTTGAAGTCAGGATTTCCTGACACATGTTCACACTAATTACAGTAGCTCTACCTGCTCTAAGAGTCTGCAGTTTTGCACTTGCAACTCACACAGAATACTTAGAGAGTTGGAGAAGTGGCTGCAGTAGAATTTCGGTGGCATTTTAGAGACAGTCCACTTGTCAATGTTGGCAGACACACACCATGACACACATTGCTGAGGACTGCAAAATGACTCTGCTCCCCGGAGGTGTTCGTGCCCTGAACACTGTTGATAAGAACGTTGTGTTTGGCTTGACCAGATTGCATATGCCAAATAAATAATAAATGACCAGCTACAGCTCTTGATCCAGAGAGTCAACTCCCAGAGACCTGTTTATACCAAGGACTTTACACATTAAAACTAAGTTTATCTATATTGGACTATAATGCATCTTGAAGACCACAGCATTAGTCTGCACCAGTAATTGCTCCATTAATTTTAGAAGACTTGTCCTAATAAAGACACACAGATTAAAGTTTGTTACCCTGTAACTTTCCCCCACCTTTATCTCCATTCTAAGCAATCGGGCATTATTCCTTTTAGAAATGTGGGGAGACTGATGAAAGGAACCACTTCCAGCTTTCATAAGATTTTAATAAATCTAAAATACCAGTTTTCTTTTACAAATATCCAAACAGCTTTAGCATTCTTCAAAACAGTTTGGCTCTCCACAATGGAAGCAGATGGGTTAAATTTCAACATGCACAATATATAGTCTAAATGTTCAAACTTTACATACCAGCATACCCACAGCTAGCTCAGAATTCAACTGCCCTGGGCAGCTGAAGGGATACTTATGAAGAAAGGTCACAAATACACACTACTAGAAGAGGGAGCCAGCTCCCCAGCAAGCTGAGGCACTCCATGTGGTAATGAGAGCAGACAGGAAAACCAAGCATGCCTGCTTCCCAGAGCCATGGACTCTGTAGGACACAGAAAACTTCCTGACCCACATGAAATTCTGTACAGTTAAACTGAGTTCTCAATTAGAGTTCAGACTGTTCACATTCCTGTCATGCAAAGTTCCTACATAAAAAAAAGCTTATTCCCAGTTCTGTCTTCAGTGCACAGGAATTGATTTAATTCAACAAGCTCACTAGCATTTGCCTTTGATCTATATCCTCCCTCTTCTATCTTCTGTGGTATGAATCTTCATTTCAATCTTATGCTAAATAATTCCTTTGAAATTCTTTTGTTTATTCTTCAAAGTATTTGCAGATTTTGCTGTCCAACCCTTTCAGTCAAGCTACACATTTGATTCCTTTAAAATCCCCCACTAAGAAACAATTCCTCCAGAACCCTGTTTTCTACAAGGTTTCTCTGAAATCAGTGCAATTTATCAAGATGTATCTAGGATTAAGATGCCCAGAAATGAACACTATTTTCCAGTTATTTATGTCGCATAGGTGCGTAGAGACATTCCAGTGATGAGATGACTATATAGTTCAAAGTTTCATTGGCTTATTTTGCTGCAATTGCATAGGGCAGACTCCTATTTAATTTGCTGTCCTATTGATTCTGCTGTCTCAGCTTCATTGGTTTCCAGGTTACTCCTTTTCAAAGGTCTGGATCACTTCCCACACACACACTAGTTACAGACAGAGGAGGCCTGGTCTATACTAGGTAATTAGTTGAGCCTAACTGAAATCCACACCCCTGAGCGATGCAGTTAAGCCCACCTAACAGCCAGTGTAGACAGCAGTACATCGATGTGAGAATTCTCCCTTCGCCCTAGCAGCCGCCTCTCAGGGAGGTGATTTACCTACACTGTCAGCATAGGTAGTGTCTTCACCGAAGCAGTGCAACTGCACCGCTACAGCATTTTAAGTGTACACAAGCCCATAGAAAAAAAGATAAAGAATATTGCATGTTCCCCCTGGCTTCAATCCCCTTTAGTTCTTTTCTGCTTAACTTCAGATCATCCTGGACCCCTTTGTATTTTCTTCTTTCAAATCTTTGCTGGCATTTGCTGCTCCTCGCAAACTGGTATCAATACTAACAATGGGCTGTTGTACTCAGTTTTCCTCATCATCAACGAGGGTACTGAGTAAAAATGTCAAAAGTGCCTAAATGACTTAGGAGCCAGGATCCAATTTATGTCTGTTTTTCAAAAGTAGAAAATGAAAACAGGACTTAGGCACTTTTGAAAATATGCATTGGCAGAGCTCTGGCTAAATGATGCTTTTTTTTTTTTAATAAAGTATTTTTGTAAAAGCCATAGCTTTCAGGCATGTTGTGCAATACTTCAATTAGTAACTGCCAAGAATCTCTCTACTTTCAGAATTTTTCATGTCAAGAGGTTTTAGTCGTCTCATGCCCACAGTAAGGTTGATAAACATTGCAAATATTGATACTGGGTTAAGGAAGCCTGTACGTACTTTAGCAGGATATTTTTTCAAGGTGGTGAATTTATATGCAAGTTATTCCAGACCTATTCAAATTGCCACACAGGATAATTCTATATGACAATTCAGTCCCACAATCAAATCTGCTTATATTAAATGAGAGACTTTAATTTTAAGCCAAATATCGGGCAGACCTATTCCAATCATTTCCTTGTGGTCAGAAATAAAAATTGCTCAACTGTTATATTTGATTGACCAGATGTCTTCACAAGAGTGCCATTTCAAGTAAGGTATCAGTATGTAAGTATGTACACACACTAAATGAATAGAGCGGATTTCTGTATTAAGTGTTGCCTTGTTTTTTAAAAAGGCTGTACAGTAAGGTTCTGTCCACAGCTAAAGTTAAACTTTCCAAAATTCAAGTTGTAAGGGATTTCCCTGTCAGTAACACTCCAAATGAACTCCCATAAAATAAACTAAAGGCACTGAGGTGTGCACTACTCACAGTAATATTATGGGGGAAGTTATGTGCACCTCTTCCCCATGCCGAGGGAGAAGAGAACTAATCTGTTTAACTAGAAGTGTGACACTATTGGGAATAGACTCACCACTGTGAGTGCCTGCCTCAGGGGAGACTGTCAAAAACAGGGCAGACACCCCAAACTAGTAGTATGTTCTATAATTAGATTTCACCAATGGTAACAACATGTGAACTCCTGGATCATTGTACCAGTCTTACCATAGAGTACACAGACAATCCCCTTAGGCTCTCCAGTCTACCTTGCCACTAATTATAATTATATATATATATAATATATATATATATATATATATAATTTTATTTTTATTTTATATATATAAAAATAATTAGTGGCAAGGTAGACTGGAGAGGATTGTCTGTGTACTCTATGGCACACCTCAATGCCTATAGTTTATTTTATGGGAGTTCATTTGGAGTGTTACTGACAGGGAAATCCCTTACAACTTGAATTTTGGAAAGTTTAACTTTAGCTGTGGACAGAACCTTACTGTACAGCCTTTTTATTTATATATTTATTTATTTATTCCCCCCCTCAGGTTGTTTCCAGTCCCATAAGACCAATCACTTACCCAGATCAAATGGTACCCTAGATCTTGGATCAGTAACTGGTTAAAAAGATAGGAAACAAAGGGTAGGAATAAATGGTCAGTTTTCAGAACGGAGAGAGGTAAATAGTGGTGTCTGTACTAGGACCAGTACTGTTCAACATGTTCATAAATGATCTGGAAAAGAGGGTAAACAGTGAGGTGGCAAAGTTTGCAGATGATACAAAACTATTGAAGATAGTCAAGTCCAAAGCAGACTGCAAAGAGCTACAAAGGGACTTCACAAAACTGGGTGGCTGGGCAACAAAATGGCAGATGAAATTCAGTGTTGATAAATGCAAAGCAATGCACAATGGAAAACATAATCCCAGCTATACATATAAAATGATGGGTCTAAATTAACTGTTATTACTCAAGAAAGATCTTTGAGTCATTGTGGAGAGTTCTCTGAAAACACCCACTCACTCTGCAGCAGAAGTCAAAAAAGTTAACAATGTTGGGAATCATTCAAAAAGGAATAAGACAGAAAATATATTGCCTCTACATAAATCCATGGTACACCCACATCTTGAATACTGCATGCAGCTCTGGTCGACCCATCTCAAAAAAGATACTGGCATTGGAAAGGGTATAGAAAAAGGGCAACAACAAATTATTAGGAGTACAGAACAGCTTCCGTATGAGGAGAGATTAAAAAAACCTGACTTTTCAGCTTGGAAAAGAGACGACTAAGGGAGGATACAATAGAGGTCTAGAAAATCATGACTGGTGTGGAGAAAGTAAATAAGGAAGTGTTATTTACTCCTTTTCATAACACATGAACTTATGGGTCAAATGAAATTAATAGGCAGCAGGTTTAAAAAAACAAAAGGAAGTATTTCTTCACACAACGCACAGTTAGTCAACCTGTGGAACATTTTGCCAGAGGATGTTGTGAAGGCCAAGACTATAACAGGGTTCGAAAAGGAACTAGGTAAGTTCATGGAGGATAGGCCCATCAATGGCTATTAGCCAGGATGGGCAGAGATTGTGTCCCTAGTTTCTGTTTGCCAGAAGCTGGGAACGGGCAACAGGGGATGGATCACTTGATGATTCCTGTTCTGTTCATTCCCTCTGGGGCACCTGGTATTGGCCACGAGTGGATGGGGCAATTAATGCTTTTGACTTATAATGGCCTACTTAATTTTTGACAGTCTGGGAGGTGGGGGCACACAATTACCATGCCTAGGTTCACAAGTTCAGAGCAAACATTTTCAAAGTTGTAAATCAAAACCTATGTATTTCCTTATAGCACGGAATACAGATGTTATAAGTGAGATTATTTAGTGTTAAGACTCTGAATATATTACAGTCTTATAAGACAATACCTATTTTAAACAAAACTAACATACAAATGAACTGATTCAGTTTCCAACTGAGTTTGTCAGTTCTTAGCTAACACCTACAGCTTTGGTCAGAGCTGGCACTTAGTTTACCAGCATCACAATAACTCAATTTTCTGTAAAGACAATTCATAAGAGGTCTGATTAATGTTCTAGGAAGTGTCTAGCACAGCAAAGAGACTCAATTCTGTGCAGAGAAGAGTCTATCACAGGGTGGGCAAACTTTTTGGCCTGAGGGCCACATCGGGTTTCCCAAAATTGTAGGTAGGGCTGGTTAGGGTAAGCTGTCTCCCCCCAAACAGCCAGGCGTGGCCCAGTCCCCGCCTCCTATCCAACCCCCCCGCTTCTCGCCCCGACGGCTCCCCCGGGACTCCTGCCCCATCCAACCCCTCCGCTCCCTGTCCCCTGACCACCCCTGACTGCCCTCTGCCATTCCATCCAACCCCCCCCCCCCCCATTTTTGGCTGCTCCCCCAGGACCCCTGCCCCATCCAAACCCCCGTTCCCTGCCCTCTGACTGCCCCGACCCCATCCACACCCCCACCCCGACCCCCACCCCGAATTCCCCTGCCCTCTATCCAACCCACCCTGCTCCCTTACCGCGCAGGTGGCTGGCGGCATTACAGCTGCCCCACCCAGAGCACCGGGTCAGGCTGTGGCTCTGCAACTGCGCTGCCCGGCTGCCCAGAGCATTGCGCCAGCAGTGCAGTGTGCTGAAGCTGTGGGGGTGGGGGGACAGCAGGGGAGGGGCCCTGGGCCAGCCTCCCGGGCCAGGAGCTCAGGGGCCGGGCAGGAGGGTCCCACAGGCCACAGTAGTTTGCTCACCTCTGGTCTATCATTACAAAAAAGTAGTGGAACTGCCATCGTCTCTGTCCTACATCACATAGATCATGATCCTGTGTCTTTGTTTTATTTTACTGTTACTCTAGGCCCCGTGAGCTGCAGTGCAATTCTCCAAAATCATGCAAGTTTCATGCGTTTTGGAAAAGCTACATTGGGGGGAGGACCACCCAAAAGTAATTTGGAGAGGTAGAATAGTTGAATTCTTATTCCTCCTCCCAAGCCCTTATCACAGCAATCAGGATGTTTCCAAAAGGAAAGAAAAGAGGGAATGGGGTGAGTACACAAAATCAAAAACTTGAGACCTTTACTAGTCAGTAACCAAAATCAGAGACTGATTCCCTAAACCGGATACCAGATGCTGGTAGAAATCCAAACTACTTCTGCTCGTCTCAGCAACTGACATTAGTGGGAGTACTGATGTCAGAGGATTGCAGAATATGGCCCTCAATCTGCAAAGTCTTTGGACTCCTTTCACCATGCTATGGATATCTTTTAAGACCAGAGCACTTGTGCTAATTAGTTGCAAGATCACAAGACTTTGGAAGAGTGAATGATCTTTGTGTATTGACAGTCCATACAATGTCAATGGCACCATGGAGTCACTGTTGATAGAAATTGACCATGAATTTGTATTTCCTTAAGAAATTTGTCATTTGTCACAGAGCAATCTGCTATTCATTTTCTTCTCTGTGTGTTTGGAGGCTATTTAGGGTAGTCACAATTGTTAGACCATAGCTTTTATTTTGTAGTCTGGTAATCTTTTCTTTTATACTTGCTATGGATTTGCATTTAGCTGAGATTTCTGATTTTATTAGACATTTCTGTGATCCATAGATGTGATTAATTCTGTTTGAAAGATTATCCAATTTTTGGATTGTTCCAATTCTTTTTGTTCTCTTCCTTCTATCTGTTGTATGCGAACTTTCATGTACAGTATTTGAATTTTTGGTTGTCAGACATGACTACCCAGACTAAATACAATAGTGACACATGCTACAGCTCTCTCTCACAAGAGAAATAAATATACTGAAAGTCCGATTTGCCAAAACAACCTTAGTTTACACTAAATTTATTTAAACAGACTATTGACACTGGGGATTTAGAAAACAGAACAAAGCTTTTTTGGCAACAAAGAGAGAGATGGGATATCCAAATTGCAAACACCCAGCCCCATCATTAAAAATAAGACTTCTATTAAACAGATATTAAATAAAAATACAAAGCCTGTATAAACATTTCTTTACATTTGTCCAGAGACTAGATTCTAGGAAGCTCCTGCCAGACTCCAGCCAATTTAAAAAAATATATTTTACAAAAGCCCCATTAAAATGTCATTTACTTTTTCTTCATTTCCTTTCCACCCTACAACATCCAACAGATTTTTCTGCTTCATAATTAACCTCACCATCACCCAACTCCTTTAGAAATGTGACAAAGATCTCTTGCAATGTGAGCTGGGCGAAGAAGCAGAAAGTAGTGGTGATGGGAAGAGGAAGGATGGAGCCTGAAGACCTAGGTTCTATTCCTGGCACTGACATTGACTTCCTGTGTGACCTTGAGAAAGGTACTTTACAGAAGAAGTTGCTGGGGCACAGAGGTGAAGTGTAGGCTGCTGAAACACGTTGGACTCTTGGATGAAATGTGCTATGAAAATGCAAAATATTCAGAGGGGTGACAATCCAGAACGTAAGATTATTTCCTGTTGGGTGGAAAAAGCTCTTATCTTGAGGTGAGGTGGGTAAGCACCCACTCCTAGGATTCAAATCAACAGTAGCCTGAGTCAAAAATCATAAGGAACAGGAAAAATGTATCTGTGCTTACCTGAAAATCTCCTTTCTTCAGGTAAGATTTTTTTGGTCAAAAGAAAGGAAATGGCATTCAGAGAAGTTCTGTCATTTTTTAAAAATTGGGTTTTATTTAAATTATAAGTTTTTCTTTTAAAAAATAAACCTGTTTAAAATTAAATCTGAATTTAATACAACATATGTTAAGGCTAAGCTTACAGTAATCTCAACACATTTGATAAAAAATGCTGTATCCATGAGCCTCAATCAAAAACTGAGTTAAAGACTGCTTTTCTCCATAAAGAAAGATGTTTTTCCCCTTGATTCTATCTTTGGAAGTCAAGCTTTATAAATATGGCAAAATAGGTCATGTATTATATTAAGGACTTGATCCTGTGGAGGATCCAGGGATTGTGCTACTAGGTGCAAGAGACTGGCAAAGTCATCACAGGCATTGGGATTGGGCCTCTGGACTCTAGGGGACACCATGATATATCTCATCAGGATCATTCACTGAGCCCACCTGAGTGGTCTTACACTCTTGTTTTATGGCTTCTCCCCTGAAACTCCGTTCACCATGGCAACTTACTCTCCATCTCATGCCAGAACACTGATCTGCCCTGTAGCTACCAGCCCTTATTTCTGATGGTTCTGGGCAATTCACGCAAACAGCCTTGCTCTGTCTTCTTGCACACGTAAACAGGCAGCGACACAAATCAGCAGAAATCCATTAATTTCTCAACTGCCTCACTGCCTCTAAACAAATAAAATACTGCAGTGCAAAGAGGCACATGGGTTACACAAGCAGAAGTCTTGGATTGTTAGTTCTTTTGTTTTTTCTGGCAGGGAAGGGATGGGGCAGGGGAGTTCTGTAACAAAGGAAAAGAATCAGCGTGTGCAACCAGAAAGGAATAACACTTGTGTCAAAGCAGGGCACTGCAGGAAGGACAGCTTTTTTAGAGTGGAGCCGAGTGCGCTGATTTCAACACCTGGGAACTGGAGGGGAAAAAAACTGCCATGGCTGCAGGTTGGAAAAGTCACCCTGTGTGGGAATATTTTCAAGGAGTTCCTGTAGCTCTGGGTGAAAAAGGAATACTTGCCAAATGTAAACAGTGCAACAAAAATGAAAGGCCTAGTTTTTAGACAAAGATTATGAAAGATACTCAAGAGAGACAGTGGCTTTAAAGACAACAATGTGGACATGTCTTAATCTGGATCAACCCCTTTAATTTCAAAGGGGGAACTATACAAAAATGGCTTTAAAAGGGGGTTAGTTAAACAGAAGTTAAAAGGTACAGGGACTAAAGTGAAATCCCTGCAAGTTGCATGGGCCCTTTTTAAAGACACCTTAATAGAGGCCCAACTTCAATGTACACCCCAAATTAAGAAAAACAGTAAAAGAACTAAAAAAGAGCCACCGTGGCTTAACAACCATGTAAAAGAAGCAGTGAGAGATAAAAAGACTTCCTTTAAAAAGTGGAAGTCAAATCCTAGTGAGGCAAATAGAAAGGAGCACAAACACTGTCAACTTAAGTGCAAGAGTGTAATAAGAAAAGCCGAAGAGGAGTTTGAAGAACGGCTAGCCAAAAACTCCAAAAAGGTAATAACAGAATGTTTTTTTAAGTACATCAGAAGCAGGAAGCCTGCTAAACAACCAGTGGGGCCCCTTGACGATCGAGATACAAAAGGAGCGCTTAAAGACGATAAAGTCATTGCGGAAAAACTAAATGGATTCTTTGCTTCAGTCTTCACGGCTGAGGATCTTGGGGAAATTCCCAAACCTGAGCTGGCTTTTGTAAGTGACAAATCTGAGGAACTGTCACAGATTGAAGTGTCACTAGAGGAGGTTTTGGAATTAATTGATAAACTCAATATTAACAAGTCACTGGGACCAGATGGCATTCACCCAAGAGTTCTGAAAGAACTCAAATGTGAAGTTGCGGAACTATTAACTAAGGTTTGTAACCTGTCCTTTAAATCGGCTTTGGTACCCAATGACTGGAAGTTAGCTAATGTAACTCCAATATTTAAAAAGGGCTCTAGGGGTGATCCCGGCAATTACAGACCGGTAAGTCTAACGTCGGTACCAGGCAAATTAGTCGAAATAATAGTTAAGAATAAAATTGTCAGACGCACAGAAAAACAAACTGTTGAGCAATTGTCAACATGGTTTCTGTAAAGGGAAATCGTGTCTTACTAATCTATTAGAGTTCTTTGAAGGGGTCAAACAAACATGTGGACAAAGGGGATCTGGTGGACATAGTGTACTTAGATTTCCAGAAAGCCTTTGACAAGGTCCCTCACCAAAGGCTCTTATGTAAATTAAGCTGTCATGGGTTAAAAGGGAAGGTCCTTTCATGGACTGAGAACTGGTTAAAGGACAGGAAACAAAGGGTAGGAATTAATGGTAAATTCTCAGAATGGAGAGGGGTAACTAGTGGTGTTCCCCAAGGGTCAGTCCTAGGACCAATCCTATTCAATTTATTCATTAATGATCTGGAGAAAGGGGTAAACAGTGAGGTGGCAAAGTTTGCAGATGATACTAAACTACTCAAGATAGTTAAGACCAAAGCAGATTGTGAAGAACTTCAAAAAGATCTCACAAAACTAAGTGATTGGGCAACAAAATGGCAAATGAAATTTAATGTGGATAAATGTAAAGTAATGCACATTGGAAAAAATAACCCCAACTATATATACAACATGATGGGGGCTAATTTAGCTACGAGTCAGGAAAAAGATCTTGGAGTCACCATGGATAATTCTCTGAAGATGTCCACGCAGTGTGCAGAGGTGGTCAAAAAAGCAAACAGGATGTTAGGAATCATTAATAAGGGGATAGAGAATAAGACTGAGAATATATTATTGCCCTTATATAAATCCATGGCACGCCCACATCTCGAATACTGTGTACAGATGTGGTCGCCTCACCTCAAAAAAGATATTCTAGCATGAGAAAAGATTCAGAAAAGGGCAACTAAAATGATTAGGGGTTTGGAGAGGGTCCCATATGAGGAAAGATTAAAGAGGCTAGGACTCTTCAGTTTGGAAAAGAGGAGACTAAGGGGGGATATGATAGAAGTATATAAAATCATGAGTGATGTGGAGAAAGTGGATAAGAAAGTTATTTACTTATTCCCATAATACAAGAACTAAGGGTCACCAAATGAAATTAATAGGCAGCAGGTTTAAAACAAATAAAAGGAAGTTCTTCTTCACGCAGCGCACAGTCAACTTGTGGAACTCCTTACCTGAGGAGGTTGTGAAGGCTAGGACTATAACAACATTTAAAAGGGAACTGGATAAATTCATGGTGGCTAAGTCCATAAATGGCTATTAGCTAGGATGAGTAAGAATGGTGTCCCTAAGCCTCTGTCTGTCAGAGGATGGAGATGGATGGCAGGAGAGAGATCACTTGATCATTGCCTGTTAGGTTCACTCCCTCTGGGGCACCTGGCATTGGCCACTGTCAGTAGACAGATACTGGGCTAGATGGACCTTTGGTCTGACCCGGTACAGCTGTTCTTATGTTAACCATTAGTAAAAACTTATTTTTGCACCATTTGTGTGTCCTGCCTACCATGTCTTACTACTCTAGTAAATGATAACAGACTGTCATAAATTTGTATTCTGAGTAGGTTACTTAGGAATTTCAAAATATAATTGGTATATTACTTTGGAGTAATTAGTTATATTTTTACTGTTACTGCTGGACTTCTGAAATTATTTTTATCACTCAATATAATCAAACATCCAAGGTGAAATTTCCTGTTTAAAGTTTAGACATTTATGAATTTTAATATTTTTAAAAAGGTCTTCAAACTGTTTGGCTTGTTGCTAGAGATAATGGGCTAAATAGATTTAGATCAGTGGTTCTCAAACTTCTGTACTGGTGACCCCTTTCACACAGCAAGTCTCTTGGGTGCAGCCCCCCCTCCTTTTCAATTAAAAACTTTACATATTTAACACCATTATAAATGCTAATGGCAAAGTGGGGTTTGAGGTGGAGGCTGACAGCTCACGACCCCCCATGTAATAACCTTGGGACCCTGAGGGGTCCCAACCCCCAGTTTGAGAACTCCTGAGTGTCTCTGGATTAAATTTAGAAGTATGAACAACAAGGGTAATGTCGTGGTGGGAGTCTGCTACAGACCACCGGACCAGGGGGATGAGGTGGACGAGGCTTTCTTCCAGCAACTAACAGAAGTTGTTAGATCACAAGCCCTGGTTCTCATGGGTGACTTTAATCACCCCGATATCTGCTGGGAGAGCAATACAGCAGTGCACAGACAATCTAGGAAGTTTCTGGAAAGTGTAGGGGACAATTTCCTAGTGCAAGTGCTGGAGGAACCAACTAGGGGAAAAGCTCTTCTTGATCTGCTGCTCACAAACAGGGAAGAAATAGTAGAGGAAGCAATAGTGGATGGGAACCTGGGAGGCAGTGACCATGAGATGGTCGAGTTCAGGATCCTGACACAAGGAAAAAGGGAAAGCAGTAGAACAGAGACCCTGGACTTCAGAAAAGCAGACTTCGACTCCCTCAGGGAACTGATGGGCAAGGTCCCCTGGGAGAATAACATGACGGGGAAAGGAGTCGAGGAAAGCTGGCTGTATTTCAAAGAAACCTTATTGAGGTTGCAGGAACAAACCATCCCAATGTGTAGGAAGAAAAGTAAATATGGCAGGCGACCAGCTTGGCTTAACAGTGAAATCCTTGCTCGTCTTAAACACAAAAGAACAGCTTACAAGAAGTGGAAGATTGGACAAATAACCAGGGAGGAGTGTAAAAGTATTGTTCAGGCATGCAGGTGTGAAATCAGGAAGGCCAAATCACACTTGGAGTTGCAGCTAGCCGGAGATGTTAGGAGTAACAAGAAGGGTTTCTTTAGGTATGTTAGCAACAGGAAGAAAGTCAAGGAAAGCGTGGGCCCCTTGCTGAATGAGGGAGGGAACCTAGTGACAGAGGATGTGGAGAAAGCTAGTGTACTCAATGCTTTTTTTGCCTCTGTCTTCACAGACAAGGTCAGCTCCCAGACAGCTGCACTCTGCAGCACGGTATGGGGAGGAGGTGACCAGCTCTCTGTGGAGAAAGAAGTAGTTCGGGGCTATTTAGGAAAGCTGGACGAGCACAAGTCCATCGGGCCGGATGCGCTGCATCCGAGGGTGCTAAAGGAGTTGGCCAATGAGATTGCAGAGCCATTGGCCATTATCTTTGAAAAATCATGGCGATCGGGGGAGGTCCCGGATGACTGGAAAAAAGCTAATGTAGTGCCCATCTTTAAAAAAAAAGAGAAGAAGGAAGATCCAGGGAACTACAGGCCAGTCAGTCTCACCTCAGTCCCTGGAAAAATCATGGAACAGGTCCTCAAGGAATCAATCCTGAACCACTTAAAGGAGGGGAAAGTGATCAGGAACAGTCAGCATGGATTCACCAAGGGCAAGTCATGCCTGACTAACCTAATTGCCTTCTATGACGAGATAACCGGCTCTGTGGATGAGGGGAAAGCAGTGGATGTACTATTTCTGGACTTTAGCAAAGCTTTTGATACAGTCTCCCACAGTATTCTTGCCAGCAAGTTAAAGAAGTCTGGGCTGGATGAATGGACGGTAAGGTGGATAGAAAACTGGCTAGATGGTCGGGCTCAACGGGTAGTGATCAATGGTTCCATGTCTAGTTGGCAGCTGGTATCAAGTGGAGTGCCCCAAGGGTCGGTGCTGGGGCCGGTTTTATTCAATATCTTCATTAACGATCTGGAGGATGGTGTGGACTGCACCCTTAGCAAGTTTGCAGATGACACTAAACTGGGAGGAGCGGTTGATACGCTGGAGGGTAGGGCTAGGATACAGAGGGACCTAGACAAATTAGAGGATTGGGCCAAAAGAAATATGATGAGGTTCAACAAGGACAAGTGCAGAGTCCTGCACTTAGGACGGAAGAATCCCATGCACTGCTACAGACTAGGGACCGAATGGCTGGGCAGCAGTTCTGCAGAAAAGGACCTAGGGGTTACGGTGGACGAAAAGCTGAATATGAGTCAACAGTGTGCCCTTGTTGCCAAGAAGGCTAATGGCATTTTGGGTTGTATAAGTAGGGGCATTTCCAGCAGATCGAGGGATGTGATCATTCCCCTCTATTCAGCACTGGTGAGGCCTCATTTGGAGTACTGTGTCCAGTTTTGGGCCCCACACTACAAGAAGGATGTGGATAAATTGGAGAGAGTCCAGCGGAGGGCAACAAAAATGATTAGGGGGCTGGAACACATGACTTATGAGGAGAGGCTGAGGGAACTGGCATTGTTTAGTCTGCAGAAGAGAAGAATGAGGGAGGATTTGATAGCTGCTTTCAACTACCTGAAAGGGGGTTCCAAAGAGGATGGATCTAGACTGTTCTCAGTGGTAGCAGAGGACAGAACAAGGAGTAATGGTCTCAAGTTGCAGAGGGGGAGGTTTAGGCAGGATATTAGGAAAAACTTTTTCACTAGTAGGGTGGTGAAGCACTGGAATGGGTTACCTAGGGAGGTAGTGGAATCTCCTTCCTTAGAGGTTTTTAAGGTCAGGCTTGACAAAGCCCTGGCTGGGATGATTTAGTTGGGTTTGGTCCTGCTTTGAGCAGGGGGTTGGACTAGATACCTCCTGAGGTCCCTTCCAACCCTGAGATTCTATGATTCTATGATTTAGATAATTATGGATTTATTATTTTCCCTATAAAGCTGGCTTTAGACTAAATAAATAGTAACACAAACAGTTTCAGGAGGAGGAATCTCATTTACAATCTTATTTTTCAAATGAGAGCGCTGAGTAATACTCAGTGGCAGACTTTTCATTAGTCCATTTTGTTTCAAGGTCCAGCTTTGACATAAGGGGTTATGAATGTCCACCAATAGCAATGTCAACAAAACGTCAGAGTAATCTGCTAGTACAACCAGTAGTGCTGCAACTAAACATACAGACAGTAAAACTACCTGTGTATATTTAAAAAACAAAACAAAACAAAAAAAACTTCCTCATCCAGTAAAGCCCATGGATGTTTTTCATAATCAGGACCAGTAAATTCCAGCAAGACGCCACAGATGAAGAGATTGCTCAGTTCAAATTCTCCCTTTCATCTTGTTCAGATGAAACATTTCATTGTCGTAGTTCAATCCCTATGACCAGGCTACTCTCCACCTGGCAGAGCACACATTGCTGGAAAGAGGAAATTGAACACTGTGCAAAAAACATTGAAGGGAAATTCATTAATCTGAGTCTTGGTGGGTGGAACAATGTACACAATGATCCAGTAACATATGCTTATGTGATAACAGAAGATGGGTTTGTCTATCTTATAGCAACAATTGGTACAAGAAATGCCCAGTATACTTAGAAGTAGCAGTAAAAGCTGTAACAAATTTAAAAATTCCCATGTCCAGTGTGCAGCTTTATCACAGACAATGCTGCAAATGTGGATGAGAAGAAATCCAGAAGACGATAATGAAGGGAACCTGAAACTTAACACATCGGTGCAGTCTGATGCATCTTTTAGCCAAAGATTTAAGTACAACTCCAGGAATAAAAGGAAAAAATGTTGTTGAAATTGTAAAATATTGCCATAACCATTCTGATTCAGCTTCACTGAAGAATGAATAACTATTGTTTCATTTTCTTTTGGGATCCATAAGTACTTTATCCAAGTATTCATTTTAAACCAGTTTGGTTTACCAGTAGCAGACCTCAGATCCATCCAAAGATCCAGGGTTAGGTCAATCGGTCCCAAAAGTCATAGCCTCTTCAGTCAGAAAGGCATAAGCAGCAGTATCACTACTGCTCTCTCTTTCCTATTTTTTGCATAGTCCTAGGGAGCAGCAGAAAAGCTTGTAAGCCATAGCAGCGACCAGGCCCAGTTTTGCAGGAGGTCACTCACCACCTCACATCCCAGGTTCTGACACAGAGGACACAGGATACTTTATTTACTGTTTCCAGATGCAAAGAGGTCGATCACCAGCCCACCAAGTTGACTGATAAGCAAGCTTTCTGGAGCCACTATATTAATCAGACTTCTGCCATGCAAATCTTGGTGTTCATGACTGGCCATGTACATAGAAATAGGAAACTTTGGTCCAGCCAGGCCAGAAGCATAGGATATGCATCTCTCTATGATAGGGCTAATTGCATTCTTCCAAATTATGAAAACAGACATGCTGACCGTAGTGACTAGAACAGGTTTGTTTTCCATGGAAGGAGCAGTACTCCGAGACCTCAATCAATCGGTGTGTTCCACTGTGCTCTTTCAGGTACCAATTCCCTGAAGTGAATCAGGAATTTCTGTTAAAAAAAGATACCCAAATCTCTGCATTTACCACTTGTGGAAGTGAAGAATATACCATTGGAACTAGATTTGACAGAAAATAAGATGAAATGCAGAGGGGATAGCTGGATTACTGTATAGGTATGATGAACTCTATTACTGAAGCATGCACGTGTGAGAGATCAGAATCCTCAGACTCCACTAAATTGGTTTGTTTGTTTTTTTTGGTTGGTTGGTTCTGTGGCAACACTTGTTTTCTCATTACATCCATCTTCATCTCTATTAACATTCTTCGAGATGAAACCTTATACCCAACATCCGCAGCCCAAGCCTATGATTCACTTGCCTGACAACGAATGTGAGTGTGTCCTTATCACTGTGTTTGCTTCAGTTTCCTATACAGAAACCTGATCGAAGCGAGGGGAGCAAGGGGGAAAAAGGTCCAGGGAGAGAGAAGTGAATTTCATAGATACATAGATCTGACCTCTCGTATAACAGGTCATAGAACTTTCCCAAAAATTCCTAGAGCAGATTTAAAAAATGGTCAATGATGGAGAATCCACCACAACCCTTGGTAAATTGTTCCAGTGGTTAATTACCTTCACTTAAGAATTGACACCTCATTTCCAGGGCAAATTTCTCTAGCTTCAACTTCCAGCCATTGGACTGTATTACACCTTTCTCTGATAGACTGAAGAGCCTACTATTAAACATTCATTTCTATAATCCTGCTTCAGAGGAGGAGTGAAACCAAGCTCTCAAAATATTGTGTGGCTAGAATCTCCCAACCGTAAAAGAAGCTGGGGCACTCCCCTCCCTCCACATGTGCTCCTTCAGGGTCACTCACTCAAGGAAGGTAGTTTTCGCCCAGAGTTCAAGAACGGGCTCCCCAGAAGGCCTACCTCCTCGACTGCTTGTTATTCACATGGGCCAAGTAGGTCTGCTTTCCTTAGAAGTCTCAGCCTGGCTTGTGAGTAGGGATCTCTTCTGTTACAGAGGTGACAGCAGGGGGGAGAAGCTGAGCCCAAAGGCTTCTTACTGTACTCCAGCACTGGTAATGTCTGTGCAGCGTTCTGTTCCTTTCCCACCCATGGGGAAATAGAGGGGGAGAGATGGTTGAGCTTCACAACCAGAGGCGCACTGGCTGGTTCAGTTGTAAAGACTTGGGCACCATCTTCCATCTAGCAAACTGCCCTTCTGGCTTCACTTCCCACATGAAGATGGGGGGAAAAGGTGGTTGCTTTCCTTGGAGCCTGTTCTTTTCTGCCTGACTCCTTTCCTGCTAGGGGACAAAGTGACCCCACCCAGCCTGAGCTGCATCTTTTTAAATTTAAGCCATTGAATGGTAAGCTGCAATGTCAGCAGTTATTACTGTGAGAAGGGATGAACTGGAGGAAGCAGTTTATTACTTCTGCTATTCGGTATAAGAACCTAGCAGCTAAAAACCATGGCCCACTTGTTCACCAAGGCACAGTAATCAGGTGCGTCTTCTTGGCTTTGAAACTTAGGCCAAGTCTACACTACCCACCAGATCAGCAGGTAGTAATTGATCTATCGGGGCTCGATTTACCGCATCTCGTCTAGACGCGATAAATCGATCCTCAAATCGACGCCCATACTCCACCTCGGCAGGAGGAGTAGGCGGTCAACTTCCCGCTGTGAGGACGGCCAGGTAAGTCGAAATAAGATACTTCAACTTCAGCTGCACGAATAGCGTAGCTGAAGTTGCATATCTTAGATCGATCCCCCCACCCAGTGTAGACCAGCCCTTAGGGAGAATAAACATCCTAAAGTAAACAAGGCTTTGCCCTCTGGAGTTTTAGTTTCCCCAACTTTGCTACCCTGGCTCAGCTTCAGCAGTTTTAGAAGCAATGGAAATGTACTGGCAACCACTGACATTTTAGCCACAATGCCATCTAGACCTGCTTCGAGAGGAGTTAGAGGACATTATGGTTAGTGCCTTGGCAGCTGTCTGGAGCTCTGCTTACGGTAGTTTTTCTATTGGTAACAACAGTGCTACATTTTAGAAAAAATTCTAGTGCAGAAACAAGCAAGTTTTTTCTATATTTACATATAGCTATAAATATAGCATGGCTGAAATACCTCAACTGTAGTGAAAGTTATCAAAGTGTATTCACACCTACAGAGCCCTCCTTCGGGATGCACTTTGTGTAGTCCAACCATACAAGGATCAGGAACAACAGTAAATCTTGGAGGACAAGAACTACATAGCACCAGATCTGCTACAGAGCCCGCTTCATAAGGAGCATGTTCTCCTTATTATTTCCTTGTACTCAGTCTGTATCCACTTATCTGTTGTCTCTTGTCTTAGGGCTTGTTTTCACTATGGGCTAAATTGATGCAGCAGGTTGATTGATTGATGCAGCAGGTATAGATTTAGCGGTAAGTTGATGGGACAACGCTCTCCTGTCAATTTCAGTACTCCACCTCAACGAGAGGTGGAAGCTATGCGGATGGGGAGCATCTCCCATCGACATACAGCAGTGTCTACACCGTGCTAAGTCAATGTAAATTACATCAATTTAAGTTACATAACTTAATCTACTTACAGGGTTAGTGTAGACAAGGCCTTAGACTGTAAGCTGTTTGGGGCAGGGACTGTCTTTGTTTGTACAGTGCCTGACACAATGGGGTCCTGACCCATGACTGTGCTCCTAAGCACTATGATAATACAAATAACTAGCTTGTTGTGTCGAACATTTTCTTAAAGAAATAAGATAGAAAATACACTAAATGGTTCATGAAGTTTCCTAGATTAAGACTGACTGTTAGACACAAATCAGGAAATGCCCAAATTTAAAAAGTTACACAGGCTTACATAACTGTCCCTTTGTGCATCTGCATTACTAATCTCTAGTTACAGGATAGCATACTATCTCAAGTACAGCACGTCTTCTCCATTTCCACACCCTCCAACAGACACCCTTGTATACTAGGCACACACCTTACAAATGACTTTCATGGACTTCCACGCACAGTAGTATACAAGTTACTAAAACACATTTAAAGTTATAGAAAAAATAAATTTCTTAAAAATACAATATCTGTGATCAATACATATGTACTATAGGAAGTTAAGGCCGTATGCAACTGGAGACTAATACTTACCCCACTGACTATCATCTTTAATTCTGTTTTTGCATGATTCCATACATCTACATATATTTAGCAGGGGCACAAATACCATAAACAGAATATAATAAACTGAATGTCCTGTGCAATGACATTCAATTTATTATAAAAACTAATGAAAGATGTGTTTAGTAGGGCTGTCAAGCAATTAATCGTGCAATTAGACAATAGAATACCATTTATTTTAAAGGATGTTTACATTTTCAAATATATTCATTTCAATTTTACAACACAGACTACAAAGTGTACAGTGCTCAATTTTTTATTACAAATATTGACACTTAACTGTATTTTTTAAATCACCTCATCCAAGTACTGTAGTGCAATCTCTTTATCATGAAAGTTGAACTTACAAATATAGAATTATGTACAAAAAACTGCATTCAAAAATAAAACAATGTAAAACTTTAGAGCCTACAAGTCCACTGAGTCCTACTTCTTGGTTAGCCAATCGCTCAGACAAACAAGACTGGTTACAAATTGCAAGAGATAATGCTGTCTGCTTCTTGTTTACAATGTCACCTGAAAGTGAGAACGAGCATTCACATGGCACTGTTGTAGTTAGCATTGCAAGATATTTATGTGCCAGATGTGCTAAAGATTCTTATGTCCCTTCACATTCCAACCACCATTCCAGAGGACATGCTTCTATGCTGATGGGTTCTGCTTGATAACGATCCAAAGCACTGCGAATTAACGCATGTTCATTTTCATCATCTGAGTCAGATGCCACCAGCAGAAGGTGGTTTTTCTTTTTTGGTGGTTTGGGTTCTGTAGTTTCCGCATCAGAGTGTTGCTCTTTTACGACTCCTAACAGCATATTCCACATCTCGTCCCTCTCAGATTTTGGACAGCTTCAGATTCTTAAACCTTGGGTCGAATGCTGTAGCTATTTTTTAAAAATCTCACATCGGTACCTTTTGACGAAACGCAAAGATTGGCTGTGAAAGTGTTCTTAAAACAAACGTGCTGGGTCATCATCCGAGACTGCTATAACATGGAATATATGCAGAATGGAAGTAAAACAGAGCAAGAGACATACAATTCTCTCCCCAAGGAGTACAGTCACAAATTTAATTGATGCATTATTTATTTATTTATTTTAAAACAAGCATCATCAGCATGAAAGCATGTCCTGTGGAATGGCAGCTGAAGCATGGAAGGAGAATACAAATGTTTAGCGTATCTGGCATGTAAATACCACATGTAAATACCTTGCAACGCCTGCTACAAAAGTGCCATCCGAATGCCAGTTCTCACTTTCAGGTGACACTGCTGCCTGCTTCTTACTTACAGTATCTCCCGTCAATGTAAACAAACTTGTTTGTCTTAGCGATTGGCAGAATAAGGAGGACTGAGCGGACTTGTAGGCTCTCAAGTTTTACACTGTTTTGTTTTCGAGTGCAGGTATGTAACCAAAAATAAAAAATAAAATCTGCATTTGTAAGTTACACTTTCTCAATAAAGAGATTGCACTTCAGTACTTGTATGAGGTGAAGTGAAAAATACTATTTCTTTTGTTTATCATTTTTACAGTGCATATATTTGTAATCAATAATATAAAGTGAGCACTGTGTACTTTGTATTCTGTGTTGTAATTGAAATCAATATTGAAAATGTAGAACATGCAAAATTATTTAAATTACAATTGGTATTCTATTGTTATAACTGCAATTAATCACAATTTTTTTATCTCGATTAATGTTTGAGTTAATCGCGTGAGTTAACTGCGATTAATTGACAGCCCTAGTTTTCAGATTTAACAGTCACTTATCGCTTACCACTATACCTGATCTTCCTGGTAAGATTTTTCTTTAGATACAGCAAGCATAAAAAGTTTGTTCAGTCCCTTTTATCCCTTAATATTACTTTTAAAATGTAACTAAATATCAAAACACTAACCCTACAATAAGGTTACAAAATCTGGCACTAAGGTCAAGAGATGCCAGAAGTTACTCCTTTAGGCCTGGTCTACACTGGTGGGGAGGGTGTCGAACTAAGGTACGCAAGTTCAGCTACGTGTAGCTGAACTCGAACTACCTTAGTTCGAACTACTTACCTGTCCAGACGCCGTGGGATCGAAGTCCGTGGCTTCCCCGTCGACTCCGCCATTCGCGGTGGTGGAGTTTTGGAGTCGACGGGAGCGCGTTCGGAGTTCGATATATCGCGTCTAGATGAGACGCGATATATCGATCTCCGAGAAGTCGATCGCAACCCGCCGACCTGGGTATGGACGTACCCTTAATGTTAGCTCAGTCATACTGCTAATGCAGTGTGCAGGATATACAATAATGCATTTTACCTCTCATTTTCTGTAGTGCACCAACTAAAACCAGGTACATAATGAAGATTTTAAGACTCACAAAGCCCTACCTATAAGTTAAAAGAATAGCCAATACTATGCATGTGTACAGTGTGGCAGAATTAACACTCAAGGGGAAACATCTTTTGGAATTTTCCCATATTGGGTGCTTAATTTCATGTCTTTTAAACATTTTTTGCTCATTGTTTAAAAAAAAAAAAAAAAAAAAAGGAGAAAACATCCCCAGTAACTATTTGGTTTGAGCAGCTTATTAGCTCTGCAGTGTTTGCTTCTGGATCTTACCCTTTTGCCCTCCAAGCAAGATTTCTTGTGAAGCTATAAAAAGGTGCTAGAAACATCTTACTCTAGAGCAGGGGTAGGCAACCTATGGCACTCACACTGCCCGGGTCCTGGCCACTGGTCCAGGGAGCTCTGCATTTTAATTTAATTTTAAAATTAAGCTTCTTAAACATTTTAAAAACCTTATTTACTTTATATACACAACAATAGTTTAGTTATATATTATAGACTTATAGAAAGAGACCTTCTAAAAACGTTACAATGTATTACTGGCACGCGGAACCTTAAATTAGAGTGAATAAATGAAGACTTGGCACACCACTTCTGAAAAGTTGCTGACCCCTGCTCTAGAGCTAACCTGTCTGTCCACATACAAGCCCTTTCACCTGCCTCAGTAGCTGAGCTTGTAAATATCTGGAATTAAGTATCTGAACACACATGCTTCAGCTCCACCTTAAAACATTCAGCTAACACTTTGGTGTTTAAATGAGTTTTCTACAGTTCACAATTAGTTTAAAAAACAAAACACACACACACAAATATAGCCAAGCACATGCTTTTCGTTAGGGCCTATTTACATACCGAGCTTGAAGTTTTAGAGCTCAGCTGTTTAAACTACTTGCTTTAAAAAAAGTGCAACTCCTAAACTGCAAGAAGTTCTGCAGACTTTCCAGAACAACTATTTCAACAGCAGGCAAAGACCAGCCACGAAAAACATCACTTCCAGGAGGTTTTGAAAGGTGTCCATGAAGAAAGAGAATAGAAGTTGCTTTGCAATTAACAATAGCATGCACCACCACCTGCAGCCACCATGTAGGAAACTTTTAGGGAAAGTAGGAGACATGAAGAAGCAAACAAACACTGCCCCAAAGACAGGAAAAAGAGTTACAATTTCTTCAACAATAAAATGAAGCAATTGCGTTCAAGTTCTCAATCTGTACTTGTGACTGACCAACCAATAGCTTAGAAGGTCCTGAAAAAAAACAACCCCTGAATCCCCTCATCTTCCACAGAATTTTGAGTCAAGGGAATTCAGACACTTGCACAATCAGGCCCACACCTAGAGACTAGCCAGGATAGAAACAAGGCTTCAGGCCATTCACGTTCCTTACTGAATAATTTATAGTACAACAACACCCCAAAACCTCTATGCACTGCAATTACAATTTGTATTAAGGAAAAGAATGGGGAAAATGGGTACCACACATACGCAGTGATCAGGGTGACTGCCACATACTGTCTCAGTTCCCTTTAAAATATGTAGTTTTATTTTAGTAAAGGTTCTATAAAATTACTTTTTCTGTTAGTCTCTAATAGCATCACAAAGTAGGTTGGAGATTGCACAGTATGAACCCTGCACATTTCCTACTACAAACAGACAGAATTTCAGAATGCAGCTTTTCTTTCATATATTGTTTTATAGAATCAAGGAACAGCAAGTTTAATTTTTTTAAGAGTGATCATAGTTTCGTTTCTGAGTAAGTGAACTAGAGTCAGCTCAACTCCTATCATCTCTTTTGCACTATAGGAGAATATATTACTGACATTTCTTAAAGGCAACAGTGACACCTCCTGGTAAGATTACTAAATGGATTAGATGTTTACAACTAAAGAAATAAATTTAATTTTCAAAGTTTTTGAAGGAATTTGAAATGTATAGCTCTTTATCAAGGGTTTCCCTTGTGACACAAATATTATGATTACTCTAGACCTGAAGTTCAACACATTCCTAGATAAGAATTACAGAAAGTGTTATAACTAGAGTTTCTATATAAGCATCTCAAATTCAGGCTACAGTCAATATTTAAGTGATAGGTTACACTCCTCTACAATGCTAAACACCACAGAAGTTCTCAAAATATTGTATCTGAGTCAGCCCAACAACATCCAGCTCCCAACTGACCTGAACTTTTTCCCAGTTGGGATTAGAGCATACAATGGTAAATTAAGTCACAACCCTGCATTGTGATTTGCATAGGCAGACTGTTGTGCCTGCACAGAGTCCCTGCAGTCAATGGGGCGCTTCCACAAGCAGTGTGTTGTGTCCACACAGATCATAATGCAGGACAGGGGCCTTAGATGGCCCAAGGTAGCCACAACTCAGTGGTTGATTAGAAGAATCCAAGAACTACACTGCTAGTTTTGTTCTGACTACTGGATCATCCAAGCCCTTGGTAATTCACAAAAAAAACCCACAAAACCCACACACACAAAAAACAGGCATCCTCTTCTTCAGATGACCGTTTTTAAAACATTTAGTCTGCTTTCATTTTGCTGTGCAGACAAGGGGTTTTCTGCAGGAAATAAATTCCTTGGCTATAGAGTGTGGAATGCACACAGCCCTGGAATTGTAAACTGCTAACACTGGTTCTACTTTAGGCTGTTTTAAATTTCCCATGAAACCGGTTTAGATAATACCATGGTAGAGAAACCATGTGCCCTGTTGACACTAGCGCTCCTGCACGGCTGACAGTGGTTAAGTTTCACCATTTAGAAGAAGTTTCCCAAAAGGAACGATTAGCAGTCTAGAAACAGTTCTCTTTTTAAGATATATGCATTTCCTCATACACCAAGCAATTTAAAAACACATACAGCAATATTCTAAAAAGTCTTACCTAAGCAACGAGAAGACATCATATGAGTTACGGACACAGTTCTGATCTACCTGGAGAAGACTACTCTTCTGGGTGCCTGAATGATCCTTAAGGCAAAGAAAGAAAACCACTTTAAATAAATACAATAAATAAAATCAGAGTAAATTTTCTGATAAGACTAATGTGCGCGTGGGACCACACAACTGCCCTTACATTTAAAGAGCATTGAATATCACAATAAAAAAAACCTCAAAAGCACCAAAAAGAAGCAATTTAGTTCTCAGGAAGGTGGTGATTGCAGCAGGAGACAAATTACGACCCTGCTGTAAATCTAGGGTGACAAGATGTCCCGATTTTTGGGTCTTTTTCTTATATAGGCTCCTATTACCCCCCCATCCCCGTCCCGATTTTTCACATTTGCTGTCTGGTCACCCTATGTAAATCAAACAGCTAAGCATGCAGCATAATGCAATTATGCATTAAGTTATTAGCAGTGTTTCGTATTCCATTTTATTTTCTTTAGCACATCTTTAACCCCATTTAGCATGAGTTGCCTAATATTGTCTACTCAGACTCCAGGATGCAAAATGCAACTCCGCTGAAACTCCCCAGCTTCAACCAGTTTCGAACACAGACTTTCTGCAAGGCACAATGCATTCAAGAATCTGCTCTCGGACATGCAACACTAACAGGCTCTCAGTAAGTGGTAATTAGAAAGTTATTGTTTATCCATTCCATAAACACCCTTCAGAGATTCATGTATTCCTTGGGATGACCAAGGTATCCATGGAGGAGCTTCCGGCCAAAATTTGTAGGAACACAAGATTATGGCCACGGTCTGCACAAGGGATGGCAGGAAGGAATGTCACATTATCTTGTGCCGCAATTTTGTCAGATTTCAAATCAGTCTGTGTCAGGCAGGTGCCATACTTTGATAGACACACACCTAGGAAGTGTAAGAACTCTTCCTTCCCAGTCAGCACTAATACAGTGTCCCAGAACTGTGCTGCTAGAGACAAAAAGGTAAGACAAGACGTAGGACAAGAGGCCTAGACATGTGTGAACATTAAAGATTTGATTGCTCTTTATGCTGGAGAAGAGGAGACCGAGAGGTGACATGATAGTTTTCAAGTACATGAAAGGTTGTTACAAGGAGGAGAAAAAAAAAAACTGTTCTTAACCTCTGAGGATAAAACAAGAAGCAATGGGATTAAATTGCAGCAAGGGAGGTTTTAAGTTGAACATTAGAAAACACTTCCTAACTGTTCAGGTAGTTAAGCACTGGAATATTTACCTACGGAAGTTGTGGAATCTCTGTCATTGAAGAGCAGGTTAGACAAAACACTGGTCAGGGATGGTCTAGATAACGCTTAGTCTCCCCATGAATGCAGGGGACTGGACTAGAAGACCTCTCAAGGGCCTTTCCAGTCCTACAATTCTATGAAAAATACAGGCATTTACCTTTATGTATTTACCAGTGTTAGAATTTCACCAGGTCCCTGAAAGCGTTTCAGCAGGATACAGTGATTTTCTTCACTTTAATCACACACCATAAATTTAAAACGAACAGCTACTGCTTTCCACCACAGAAATAACTGCACTTTAATGTGGGTGAAGTAATCCTACCTAAACATCCTTTACCTGCCTGAGTGGGCTGCTGTGGGGCTTAGCCAATACTAAAGCACTTGGAGGTCTTTTGCTGTACAGTTAGATGTCCCGTGGGCATTTCAGTAGGAAGTTTCCCCCCCTTTCCATTTAAGCTATGTTTTTTCTTGCACACACTATGGAACTGCGTGGGTAAATAGAACTTCGCCGTTCACTTTTTCCACCCCCTTCACAATTTTCTAGACCTAATCAAACATACCCTCATCTTTAGTTGTCTCTTTTCTAAGCTGACTAGCCCTAGTCTTTTTAGTCTCCCTTTGTATGAAAGATGTTCTATACCCTTGATCATCTTTGTTGCCCTTCTCTGAACCTCATTCAGTTCCACTATATCCATTTTGAGATTTGGTGACCAGAACTGGACACAGGATTTTATATGGGGGCTCACAATAGTTTTGTATATTGGCATTATATTTTCGGTCTTATTTTCTATTCCTTTCCTAAGGGTTCTTAACATACTTTGTCTGCTGCACAGTGAATGGAAGTTTTCACCAATCTATCCACAGTGACTCCAAGATCTTTCTTGGATGGTACCAGCTAATTTAGAATCTGTCATTGTATACGTATATTTGGTATTATCCCTCTCCCGCCCCCACCCCGCCCTATGCATTCCTTTACATTTATCAGTGCTGTATTTTATCTGCCATTTTGTTGCCCAGTCACCTAGCTTTGGGAGATCGCTGTAACTCCTTGCAGTCAGCTTTGGACTTAACTATCTTGAATAATTTTGTATCATCTGTAAACTTTGCCACTTTGCAATTCACCCTGTTTGAGATTAATGAATATGTTGAACATGACAGGTCCTTGAGACAACACTGTTCTTCTCTATGAAAAGAGACCATTTATTTCCACCCTTTGTTAACTAACTGAAAGATAGGTACAGTAGAGCCCAGTTTATCTGACCCTCTATTATCCGTATTAACCAAACAACCAGCACACACAGGTCCAGAAGCGGGCAATCTATCCTGTGGCCACTAGATGGCGCTATAGCCTCGCACTTTCCCATTGTCCGGATTATCCAAATTTTTGATTAGCTGATCTGACCCCAGTCTCAATTAGATCAGATAAAGGGGGTTCTACTGTACTGGACTACGAGAGGATGTTCCCTGTTACCCTATGGCTACTTAGGTTTCTTGACAGCCTTTGGTGAGGGACCTTATCAAAGACTTTCTGAAAACCCAACTACACTGTATCAACTATCACCTTTTTGTTCCAAAACTTCTTCTATTGACCCATCAGTTTGGGACAGCAATTCAGATTTGTTGTTCAAAAGAAGAGCGCTGATGTGCTTACCTCCTCCACATCCCCCGCAGTGAAAACCAAATGCAAAGAATTCAGGCATGTTTGCACTACAAACTTAAGTCAACCTATGTTAGGTCAAATTACAACCACTGCAGTAATTACAGACATTTTTCATGTCCACACTACCCTCCTTCTGTCAGCAGTGCGTGTCCTCAACAGGAGCGCCGGGCTCCGAGTGGGGAGCCGGGAGTCCCAGTGGCCGCCCTTGTCATTTTCATGGCTCCAACAGTTTAGCTGATCTAATTGTGAAATTGACAAGAATGACAGCCAACAGCAGAAGTAAGTAATGCAGCATCTACACGAACACTGCGTCACCCTAACTACACCAACATAAGTCCTATGCCTCTCATGGACGCGGAGTTATGTCCATGTGGTAGGGCATGTACATCGGCGGGAGCAAGCCTGTGGCGTAGACACCGACAATTAGGTCGACGTAAGATGCCTTATGTCAACCTAACTCCATAATTTAGCATCTCTGCAATTGTCTTTTCTTCCTTTAGTGCTCCTTTAATACCGTTATTGTTTAGGGGCCCCACTGCCTGTTTGGTAGATATCCTGCCACTTAGTTTTTGCATCTTTTAGCAAGTTACTTCTCAATTTCTTCTTTGGCCTGTCTTATACTTTTACATTTCACTTGCCAGAGTTTGTGCTCCTTTCTATCTTCCGCATTAGGATCAGACTTTCAAATTAGAAGATTTCTTTTTGCCTCTAATGACCTCCATTAATCTGCTTTTTAAGCCATGGTGGCACTCTTTTGGTAGTCCTACTGGCTTTTATGATACATTTGGTCCGAGCCTCTATTACGGTATTTAGTAGTCTCCATGCTGATTGCAGGCATTTTACCCTTGTGACTGCTCTTTTTAACTTCTGTCTAACTAGCACCCTTATTCCTGGGTAGCTCCTATTTTTAAGAGTTAAATGTTACAGGGGGGGAAGGAGGGAGATGTTGGTATTTTCCCCCCCTACACGGATGGTAAATTTAGTTAGATTATGGTCACTATTACCCAGCAATTCAGCTATAGTTACCTCTTAGACCAGATCTTGTGCTCCATTTAGGACTAAATCAAGAACTGCCTCTCCAGGCAATTGTGGGTTCCAGGATGACTGCTCCAAAAAGCAGCCATTTATGGCATCTAGAAATTCTCTCTCTGCATCATGCCCTAAGGGGACATTTACCCAGTCAATATGAGGATAGTTGAAATCACCCATTATTATTGTATTTTCTGGTTTTGTAGCCTCTCTTAGCATTTCATAGTCACTGTTACCATGCGGGTCAGGTGGTTGTCAGTATATGCTTATTGCTAATACTCTTATTATTCAAGCATGTAATTTCTATCCACAGAAACTCTATGGTACAGTTTGATTCATTTAAGATTTTCACCTTATTTGACTATGCTTTTATAACATAGTAGTTCCCTCCCCCCGCCACACGTGACCTACTGTGTCATTCCTATGTCTTTTGTACCGTGCTATTATCATTCCCATTGATTATCCTCATTCCACCAAATTTCTGAAATGCTTTTTATATCAATTTCCTCACTTAATGCCTGGCATTCTAGTTTACCCATCTTAGCATTTAGACTTCTAGCATTTGTACATAAGCACTTGTACATTTTGTCAAGATTTAGTTGCTGGCTTTCATGTGTTATGCTTACATGGGACTTACATTTGACTGTTCATTACTAGCTCCTACCTGTACTTCAACTTTTCCTATCTTCTATACTAGGACATAGAGTTGCCCCTTTAATAAATTCATCCCTAATGGATGTCTCTGCCCAAACCATGTGCTCCTCTGCAGCTGTTGCCTCTCTCCCAGGCTTTAGTTTAAAAAATCCTCTACAACCTTATTTTCTGTGCCAGCAGTCTAGTTCCATTTTGGTGGTTGTCAGACAGACAATCACCAACTTCCCATTTCTGTCATGATAGTGGACAATGGTGAGTGGATGGCAAAGATCCTCAGAATTTTTTTTTAAAACTTGGCATTCTGCGCTGTTTCCTGATACCAAATGTAAAGCTGGTATGTCAGTAGTACATATATTAGTTTATGACCAGCATCTCAGAACAAGATTAATTTAAAATAGGAAACTAGAGTTATATTGAGATGTGTTGTATTTTGCTCTAGGACTCCAAGAATCTAGTTAGGTAAGGAAGAAATTAAATTGAGAATTAGAGAAACTGATTCTGTCAACAAACTGCTACATCATGTCCAAAAACACATCAAATTACAATATGCAAGCTCCTCAACAGGATTTGATTATGACTGCACCATATTGCATTTTACTGTTGTTGGAGGTCCCAGTTATAGATAGAGACAGAGGAGATCCTCTAACACAAACATTACGAATCCCAAAATCCTAGAAGTTCTCATTAGGCCTTGAAAAAAATTTGTTGTAACAGATTTTGCCACTAGGTCCCAGCCTGGACTCAGCCTTATTAAAACTTGTATTCTCTTCATTTAGATTAAGCCTAAATTTAATTTAGTTTCAATTTCTAAAGATATTAAATCAACAGAAGTGCATCTGTGCTTTATGCACCCTTATAAAGTGTTACACAGTATATTGCTCATCCTTCCATGACACTATAAAAACCAAGTGCCAAACCCAAATAAAATTCCAACACTTCAGACACTCTCCTTGCAAGGAGCAAAAAGAGAAGTCTTGCATCATGTCCAGAAGAGTTAAATTCAGGTTCTGGCAGACCACTGAGTTCAGTCAAGTTGACTTCTGTCAGCGAATGGTGGCAGCTAAAAGGAAGGATAGCAAGTGAGGCAACCTCTCAAGTAGCCTGTTACCAACCCTTTAGGGCTCTTAAAAAAAAACAAAAAACACCCGAGTCCTGAATTCCATCTGGAAACTTACAGGTATACAGCATAACTGAGGGATACTGGTGTTATGCTTGTAACTAGCACTGTAACAGTCAGAGAAAAAAAAAAGACTTGTCCACATTGTTCACTGAAATCACCATCATGTTTGCAAATGCACATTAGGCCCCTCTAACAGCCTGTATGCCCCACTTGTTTGCTTCTCAGAGTCATCTCCATGCCATTTTTGAGGCTTCTCCAAAGCATGGAACAGTCAGCCAGAGTCTAGACTCTAAAGCCACTAGCTTCTATTCATATTCCTCGCGAAGTCTCATCTCAGAAATAATCACAAGCAGCAAGTCAACAGCTGTATTTCGAAAACACAGTTATTTACTTCTGTTGGCTTCCCAGAGCCACCTGCATACAATTAAGTGTTTTAGTTGCAAGCTCTTTGGGGCAAGCTGCGTTAGTTGCAAGGTATGGGTCTTGTACACTGTCAGTGCTTAGAAAATGCAATAATTACATTATACATAGTTGTTGCTAACACAGCTTCAACTGTAACACGGTCAGAGTCAAAACGCTGACTATTCTGCTTGCCTTGTATTAGCTTGAAAAAAATTAGAGGATTAAGATTAGGAGACATGAAAGAGGGGAAATCATTCAAAGAAGGGGGTGAAAGCTACAGGTCTTAATGTAAATAACTTACTTTTAGGATTAGTGTGTCTGGTCATTAAGTGTTTTGAAATACACCACAACTCAAGGTACTTTAAATTCAAAGTAATCCTTCATGATTAATAGCCACTTGAAGCAGATTTCATTTTCAAGCTTTTTACAAAAAGTTTGTTGCTCACATGCATGTGTCATTGGTGCCGACTGACTGGTCAGTCAGTGGTCATGAGTGCTGACTGATAAAAACCATAGTATTCAAAGATGAAAACAAGCATTTCTGGGCAGCTAAAAACACAAGACATTACAGAGACTCTGGAAATAATTTTTTAATAAGATGTTGATCAAATACTTTTTAAAACTGGTAGGCCCAGTAAGTATTTAAAACAGTGTAACTGCATGAAATCTCATTAATCTCGCATTTGTGCTCTGCACAGCCATTAAGACAAGTAGTAACTGAACTTTGGTTATCCAGTTATGCAAGATGGCAGGATTAGGAGTGTGCTATCTGCAGCACTCTGCTTTTGCAGAGAGAAAGAGGTAACTTGTTTCATTCAACAGTAACCCTTCTGGTCATTTACAAGCCAATGACTGGCTACAACTAGTTCCATTAAACTTACTGGGAAAGCAAAGATGGAAACTGCAACATGGAGCCTCAGGGACAGAGGGTAAGTGAAGAGGACAGTAAGAACTGTCTACAATTTTGAAGCTTTGGTGCCTAAAGTTAGGCACCTAGACAAAAGTGGGAAAGGTTCAGCACTCTTGAAAGTGAGGCCATTTGTTTAAGTGGCCCAATTTTTCAGAGATGCTGAGCATCCCAACATCCAATTATTTAGGTGCTTACAGTAGGCACCGAACCTTGAAAATGCTGGCCTATGCCAAAAGAATTTAAATTACAGCCTGTGACTATCATTACTACATAATTTGCATAAATATTAGGTATTCGTACCTTCTGTTCAAAGGAAGCTCCATAATAGCCATCGTTCAACCCAAAAATTATTTCATTTGGGTTTCGAGCATGTATCTGTAGTTAAAAAACAAAAAAACACCAATGACATTAGGGTCAACTTAGTTTACCTGCAATCAAGCTTAATATTAATTGCTATTTTTATGACTGACTGTCACCTTTTCAGTTCTTCCTTCTAGTGCTAATAGTGTCCATGAGGGAACTGAACTATTACCATAGAGAACACACTTGACTTTCACACCTCTAAACAGGAAACGGCTGATATGCTCAGTGATTATTCCCATCTTCCAAGATGGGAAATAAAAAATTTGCCTTAACCACTATATAGCACCTAGAACTACTTACAGTATCAGATAAACAAGTCTTCCTCTTTCCTAGAGCCAGAAGTAGAGAAATAGTAGGAAGATCGAAAATAATAAAAACAAACAAGGAAATAGCTCATTCAGACAGCTCAGTCATAAAGGAGCCAATTTTCAGCAGATAATGCATAGTTAGATCAATCATATTCTTTGTTGTTTATGGCTCAACACAAAACTGTTCCTACATTAAGTGTGTTAGCTGAGGGGGCAAGGTTATTTATAAACAAAAAAGGTAGTGTTAGAGAATATTCTCTAGAGGGCTATTTCCTTGGTGCAATGAAATGAAACAGAACACTGAAAATCATCTTCTGCACAGCAAGTACTGGATCCAACAACAAATGCTTTTTCATTACAAGCCTATTTTATAAATAATGTTGACATTTCAAAGCATTTCCATCTTTTAAAGCTGTAGATTCATTTTAGGACGGCAAACTCAAAGAGCAAGAGAGAGAGAGACCAGGGCAGGACACTCATCTAAGAAACTTAGTTGAAAACCAAGTCTGTCAACCTACTGTGATTACGACGAACAGACACCTGGCATTTGTTTCATGAGTTATGGCTCTCTAAGTATCTCCCTTTTACATCAATTACAAGTTTAAAGAAAATGTTAAAACTAATGTTAATGACTCGCATTTATGTAAAATCACAACTAAAGATTCCACTTGTTCCATAAGACCCACAAATACTAACCAGGGGCTCTCAAACTTCATTGCATCGTGACCCCCTTCTGACAAGAAAAATTACAACACGACCCCAGGAGGGAGGTCTGAAGCCTAAGCCCCACTGCCCCACGCGGGGGTCCAGAGCCTGAGCCCCACCGCTCAGGGCAGGGGGCCAAAGCAGAAGCCCAAGGGCTTAAGCCCCAGGCGGGAGGCCTGTAATCTGAGCCCTACCACCTGGGGCTCTTCAGAGCCACGTAGTGGGGCTTGGGCTTAGGCTTCGGGCCCAGGCAATGCCAGCCCTGGTGACCCCATTAAAATGGGGTCCTGACCCAGTTTGAGAACCGCTGTACTAAACCCATGCCAGATAGGTGATTTCCCAGGACTAGAGAAGAACGGGGGGAAAAAAGGTTCCAAGGTAAACACCATCCTCTTGGTTTCTTAGTCTGTAGTTGGATTGAAGATTTTTATGCCAAGGGCATTGTTGGCATTCTAGTAGTATTAGCACAGTCTAATTAGAAAAGCTAAAGAAAGTAAACTGTGATCACATACACTGTTTCTCACTTGGGGCTACTATTGTGATTAAGAAGCTCAAATAGCTGCAGCAACTTTAATCCCCAAGAAATTTCACAACATAAAATACTTGAATATTGTGTCCATCCCTACTATTTAAAGCTCCTTACAATGAGGAGAGCTACCCATAGTAGCAGTCCCTTTGTAAGTAGTTTTATTCCATAATTAAGATACAGTGTTTACTATATTTCATCATTTTCCTTCTCTTCAGTCTGTTTGTAGCCTTGATCTTACAACTTTTTTTTTTCTCTTAAACAAAGACTTTTAGCTACTTAATCCACTAATTGAGGAAACATGCTTTTAATTTTACCTGCTGACCCAAGTATTTTAGTCCATCTAGACTGACTTTCCATTCGATCAACAGCTGATAGAGCTCTTTCTTGCCACCCCAGATCCTCACCAGAAAACATGACACAGATGTATCGAGGCGATCAGGCATTATTCCAAAGTCAAGACTCCTCCATGTTGGATTCTGTTGATAAGTAAAATAAAGATGTAGGAAGAACAACATTCTTTGGTGTCATTTCAGTTTAACAACATACAGTGTGTTTAAAATTTAAAGAGGCCAAGTATTTATGTCAAACTTCCAGGGTGAAGTAACACCCTGCAAGATCAACGGTCTACTAAGTTACACATGAGAAGGCTCAAGCCATCAGAGACTCTGCTCCTTCATTATTCACGTTCCCTTTTCTGATCAAGATTCCTAGTTTGGCTCCCATTTCCATCTGCTGCTGCAAGCCTGCAGGCTTTCAGACCAACTACTACTTCCTTCCATTATGAGATGCCAGGAAATTACTTCATTAACTTCCTTTTGCCACAACAGGCACTTTTTCAAGAAATACAAATACTAGTATTTTTAGAAAATGGGAGTAGCGTGAAGACTGTTCCATACTCTTAACATCTGGCTTCTAAAAAAAAAAAGAGCTGTAGTTTATATTAACACCGATTTACTTCTCATTAACTGAATTTGGTTTAACTATTAATGGGGGTTTGTTCCTATTCCCCTTCATCCCTCAACTCTGCAATGCTGACACCAAACCCTGAGTGCTGCTACCTTCTGAGGAGCTCTCTTCATTCTAGAAATTTGGAGAGCCAGCCAGACAAGTCCAGACCTTAGGGTTTGACAAAAAAAACACCACAGACTTAAAATCCTGCTGACTAATTTCTCTGAATTTAGAGAAGGTTTCAAGTGTCTTGAGAATTTTGAATAATCATGGTACCACTATATTTAAGAAATTATGAAAAACAGTCATAACATGCTGCAAGCTTAAACATGCATACTAGTGATTAATAGGTCAGAATGAGAAGACTCCAAAGGGTATCTATTTCCTTCCGTAAGTTTTACATAAGTCCCTGTCCCCTTACTCACCTCTTGAATTTTTCCTAGCAAGAAAGACCTATTTATATATCTGTTGCTGGCTACCATCATAACAGGAAATTAAATACTGGTAGAGTACTTGGCAGTTATACGGGAACTTGCTAAAATGTGCTACTTTAATATTTGCAGCACTGTTAGTAGTAATTGCATCACTTAGCCTTGTGTTTCTTTGGATAGACCCCCAGTTTATAATTAAGTTTCCATTTCAGACTAAATACAGCAGAATTCTAGATATAAAAAAGGTCCCAGAGAAAACCCAACAGGTTTGGACAACTGGGGGAGGTCGGTCAAATCAGGAGATCTTCAAATATGTGTTCAAGGTCTCCTGACTTCAGAATGTCTTCAAACCCTGCTGGATAGCTCCCCCAGTTTGCTACCAAACCCTCATATGCTAAAGTCCAACTTCAGCACACAGACTCAATTTAAACCTCCAGGAAGGTAACAGATCTTTGGACTTAACAGCAAAGTGGTGCACAGATAAGAAATTTGACTTATGCTACTTCAACACCAATATTTTCCCTAATACTCTAAAAGAGAGAGACTTGCATATCTCTGGAAAGTATCTGAAACTTGTCTAACCACCAGCATTTTCAGCCTCTTAGGGCTATGCAAATACCAATGAAATCAATAAAAGTACTCACTGAGTACAGCATATTTGCAAGAGGAAGGACTGCAGGATCAGATACTTGTTTGTAAGCTTTAGGCTACACTGAAGCCATCTACAGACTGTTAGCACATAACACAATTTTAATTCTCTGTTTCTAAGACTTAAGTTTCTTAAACTGTAAGCTCTTGAAAGTAGGGACCATATTTCCACACAAAACACAGATATTCCCTAATTACCACCTATACTACAAGATTATATAAAATTTGCAGCAGCTCTAGTCCTTCCAACACAGTTCGCGAGCAGTACTAAGACACTATTCTGAAGCTCTACAGCTCAGATTTTTAGAACTTCTTGTTTTTAATTCATCAACATCAAAATAACTTTGAAAACAGTTCTCAAATTCACTGTTAAAGCCTAATTGGAATTTATTAAGCTACATTCTTCCCTCCTATTTATATTGGCATCTGTGGCATTACTTGTAAGTGCTAGGATTCTGGCTTTTATATGTAAGTTGGCTTTAAGGGCAAGGGAGGAAGGAGAATGAATTATTCTTGTTTGTTTTGCGACATCTGGAAGACAGGAAAACAATTGTTTATGGACTTTGCTGACAGCTGTCAGAAAAAGTAGGTCACATTTTGAGTCTAGACGGCATGACCATTTCCCATTAAAAACATTTGATTGTAGGGTTTATGCAGCACCAATAATACCTGGCACCGTATGTACCACCACTGCAACTAGCTCTTCCAGAAAAGTGAAAACTGAGTCAGACTAGTACTGAAGCCATCTGCTAAATAATTCACGTAGTTTGTCAGATTTATCCTTTTCGGCTTTTAAACAGAATAAATTTTGTAAAGCTTTTAACATGGGAACAGAGTGGGGAAAAATGCACACATTACAGTGAATTAGCCTGGAGTGTTTTGTTTAGTTCTATTAATTAAGATTTTTTTGGAGCAATGTTTTATATTGGTAATTTGTTGAATTGTTACTGCTATTCAGTAACTCCGCTTCTAGTGATTTCCACACATTTGAACAGGACTTGGAATGAGCACGAGAATTTGATATTTTCTTTCCCAAAGCTATCGAAGGCTGACATGATTTCCTTTACGAGACTCATTCTGGGAAGTTATAACCAAGATATCCCAAACAGAGGGAGAGTGGGAAAAATCACTTGTCCAAGAGAAGCCAGTTCTAAACATTGCATAGAACTGTGACCTGCTGGTAAGCAGAAATAAGTTTATTTCCTCCCCATCTCCCTGTACCTCAGGCCTAGCACAAGGAAGAACAGACAAGTATTCAAGGAAGCCCTCCTAACAGAGGAGGCAATAGCTCACAGCATTACTCCTCACCAACCTTTGGGTCAAGGATCATCTTTTGGGGGAGGGAGGAAGGGATGAAGACAAGAACCTCCTTCATATTCTGAGATACAGCTACCGAAGTGCATTTGAGGCCTTGAGCTCACACACTTGGACGCTGATTAGTAGGACTGGACACATCACACTTAAAGTTGACTCTCCATAGCTGCATAGACTGGATAGGCAACATCATGCTTATCCACAGTTACATTTCAGGTGCACTATTTTCTTAGATATTTAACACTTTAGTAGTAGTTAGCAATACCAGCATGACCAAAGGATATAAATAGCAAGACCCACCATAGCCATCTATATTTGGAAGCAATAAGAAAAATAGGTGCCATGCCAACAACTGCATCTATTTGGTTTTTATCTCCACTCTCTAACCAGTGCAGTTCTGTCGTTGCTAGCACCAGTAGAAGTGTTGGTATACACAGAGCAGCTTCTTTGCTACTGTGACATGATAGGGCAGCCTAGGTGTTGGTCTTTTTAATGTTGCCAGCATTACAAATAATGGTAGAGCTACCTCAGTGCTGGAGTATGGCAAAATCTTCAGCAGTAAGGACTTCAAGACTTGAACTGCAAAAAAAAAAAAAACCCACACTACTCTGAGGCTGATATGAGAGATGCCCCCATTACCCATGTACCAGGGCTAGAAACAATTTTCTTGCAAGAAGCTCTGCTTCTCTCCATTGACACTGGGAAGGGTAGTTTTGGGGTGTGGAATAGGCTGGATTGATTTAGATTAAAGCGATATAAAAATCACCATTTTAATCATGATTGAAACAGCAAGTGGTGCACCTTGATCTAAATCATTAATTTTAATCGAGTTATTTTCTTAAGAAATGTTGATTCTCATTGGTTAGTAGCCATTAAAACATGTTTTACAACTAAATATAACCTTTACACTAAATTTGGTATTTTTTTTGCTATCCAGGAGGATACATTACATCAACACAATTTTCAATTTTTATTTCCCCCCCCCCCCAACACACACACTTGTTATGTTAAGAAATGCATCATTCACCATTTTCTATTTACTAAATTGGTAATTTTTTTTGCTTGCAATTATATCAAGCTCTGTTTGGATGTAAAGTCAATTAAAAATGCACAAACATTTTAATTTATTTAAAAACAACTACTTAAATGGGATGGCTACATAAGAAAAAAGTTTACCCATAAGTTTATTCAAAACATGTTACTGAGAGCAGCAAAGTACCAAGTAAAAAAGAAGAGCAAAAAAAAAAAGTCATTTGCCTAGATTCACAACAAGCGAGATTTCCTTGACTCCCTCCCCCTACCACAACCACAACTCCTGTTTGAGGTTCAAGTTATGTCTTCAAAGATGACCACCTGTTTTGCTCAACTGCTAGGTTTCACAGAATCATGGAATATCAGGGTTGGAAGGGACCTGAGGAGGTCATCTAGTCCAACCCCCTGCTCAAAGCAGGACCACCCCCAACTAAATCATCCCAGCCAGGGCTTTGTCAAGCCTGACCTTAAAAACCTCTAAGGAAGGAGATTCCACCACCTCCCTAGGTAACCCATTCCAGTGCTTCACCACCCTCCTAGTGAAAAAAAGTTTTTCCTAATATCCAACCTAAACCTCCCCCACTGCAGCTTTAGACCATTACTCTTTGTTCTGTCATCTGGTACCACTGAGAACAGTTTCCCCCAGCCAAGAGTGTCAACTGCACAGTTAGACTTTAAAGGTACAACTTGAAACAGTTTTAAGAAGTGAGTTAGTAGTAGTTTCATACTACACCTGCCCTAAATCCCCTTTATCGTTTTTTGTGGATTTACAGATGCATTTGCAGGGTTCTGGGGTTTTGGTCTGTTCTGAAATGTTGCTATCCTCTGTTGCCAACACATGCAATGATTCAACTGACTATACACGATACTGTCAAATGCATAACAACCGAAAAAGAGATATTCCAGTTAGTAATTGTAGGTGCTACTTTTAACAGTATTTACAACAGTAGCTGGATAATTCAGATTTACAGGACATTAAGTTGATAACATCTGCCTCAGAGAGACCCTCAGGTTGTCATTAATCCAAAACATTGCCTCTTTTACTCCATAAGGGCATGAACCTTCGGGAGTGGACAATAAGATCCAGCTGTACTAGTTTAGTAGTGTCTGGAAAATGGAAGACTGTTTCAGATGTTTTACTACAAACTAAGTGCAATATTTCAGCATTAAGTAAGCCTACACATTAGGAGATAAGAGTGAAGCACAAGGGTTTCTATACAAGTTCACCAATATTAAATCAACTTACCAGGGAGTTCTTGATCACTTCACTCCTATAAAATTCTAAGAGGGAAAAGAATTAAGTGAGTAGAGAAATTCAGCCCATTTTCAACCTTTAGGTACAATGTCAATATTTATGCTACAGTACAAATACTTGTTTTTTAAATGGGAACTGTTCTGTAAAACAAGTCCTAGAAGTATATTCTATGCAAAAGGTAACTGATGCATTAGTTCTAGTAGAAACTGAATCAAACTTTACCTAAAAAGATCAAACTGAGCTTGCCAACATTCAGATCTAAACAAGACCAATTTTTCCCCCCCTCACTAATGGCACTTTGCCATCCCATTTCTCCACTTGTAGCTTGAAGCAGAAGGCAAGAAGCAATAGATGGAGAAAAAAACAAAACCAAACCAATATTCAAACATGCTCACCAGGAACAGGCAAGACTAAACATACATTGCTGTTTAGGGACTCAGTATTCCACAACTGTTGTCTGGAGCTTAGTTACCATGGTGATAAGCATCTTGGAAGAATTTAAGATAGATTGCACCTGTTCCTGGGATGCAGTAGCAGCTAGGTCAGATATAGGAGAAATGGAATGTTTGTTCGAGAGTTGGTTCAGTTTGACTGAGCCTGCCTACACCTGATCTTTCAGTTGCCTATCAATGCATCAGGCAAATAGTGCGGGGCACATCAGCTGCACAGAGTCAGAGAAGACCAAACCTTGAAGCCCTAATCTGAACAAATTTAGAGAGAGAGGCAGTGCCTCACTGTGCAGGTAACTAGCTGCTTTATATATAAGGATACCTATTTTGCTAGCAGCCCAGCTAGTGGTACTGGTGTAGTCTAAGCAGACAACTCACGCAGCTTGACAGCTGCAAGACTGATAGTTGGG